>NW_027983219.1:0-1067 GCF_054177405.1 Leptonychotes weddellii
TTTTTTTTTTAAAAGATTTTATTTATTTATTTGAGAGAGAGAGACACAGCGAGAGAGGGAACACAAGCAGGGGGAGTGGGAGAGGGAGAAGCAGGCTTCCCGCTGAGCAGGGAGCCTGATGCAGGGCTCGATCCCAGGACCCTGGGATCATGACCTGAGCCGAAGGCAGACGCTTAACGACTGAGCCACCCAGGCGCCCCCAAAAAACAGACTCTTAACTATAGAGAACAAACTGATGGTTTTCAGAGGGGAGGTGGGTGGGGGATGGGTGAAATAGGTGATGGGGATTAAGGAATGCACTTGTGATGAACACTGGGTGAAGTATGGATGTGCCAAATCACTATATTGCACACCTGAAATTAATATACAATGTATGTTAAATGGAATTAAAAAAAATTTATTTTAGAGAGAGAGAGCATATGGGTGAGGATGAACGGGTGGGAGGGGGTGAGGAACAGAGAGAGGAGCAGAGGGAGAGGGATAAGCAGACTCCATGCTGATTGGCTGAGTGCAGAGCCCTAGGTGGGACTTGATCCCATGACCTTTGATCATGACCTGAGTGAAATCAAGAGTCCGACGTTTAACCTTAACCGACTAAGCCTCCCAGGTGCCCCCTAACTGGAATTTAAATAACAAAAATATTATTGAATAATGCATTAAAAGTTCTTTAAAGAGTATTCTGTTTGTCAGTGGTTAATTGTATTATCAAAAAACATAAAGTAGCTATCCTTGGGAAATTATGGACCAAAATCCTGGGAACTACCTGTTAATTCTGAAATGTCTGTATGAGTTCAATCTTTTTTTTTTTTTTTTAAGATTTTATTTATTTATTTGAGAGAGAGAGAGCATGAGAGAGAGAGAGTGAGATCATGAGCAGGGGGGAGGGGTAGAGGAAGAAGCAGATTCCCTGCTGGGCAGGGGGCCCGATGTGGAACTTGATCCCAGGACCCTGGGATCATGACTGGAGCTAAAGGCAGATGCTTAAACTACTGAGCCACTCAGGTGCCCCTCAATCATTTTTTAATTTTTTTTAAAGATTTTATTTATTTATTTGAGAGAGAGAATGA
>NW_027983220.1:0-203 GCF_054177405.1 Leptonychotes weddellii
ATGCATATCAAAATTTTAAAAGAGGACTGTAATCAGGAAGGGGTAGGGATGTATTCTGAGGGCCAGTAATATTCAATTTCTTGACTTGGGTGGTAGATACACTTGTTTACTTTATAACTATTGGTTAAAGTATGTAAGTCGATTGTATTTTTTCTCTATGTTATATTTCACAATTTAAAAATTGTCCAGGGGTATGTGCCCTG
>NW_027983221.1:0-203 GCF_054177405.1 Leptonychotes weddellii
TTTTTTTTTTTTTTTAAAGATTTTATTTATTTATTTGAGAGAGAGAGAATGAGAGAGAGTGAGTACATGAGAGGGGGAGGGTCAGAGGGAGAAGCAGACTCCCTGCTGAGCAGGGAGCCCGATGCGGGACTCGATCCAGGGACTCCCGGATCATGACCTGAGCCGAAGGCAGTCGCTTAACCAACTGAGCCACCCAGGCGCCC
>NW_027983222.1:0-203 GCF_054177405.1 Leptonychotes weddellii
TTTATTTTTTTTTAAAAGATTTTATTTATTTATTTGACAGAGAGAGACACAGCGAGAGAGGGAACACAAGCAGGGGGAGTGGGAGAGGGAGAAGCAGGCTCCCCGCAGAGCAGGGAGCCCGATGCGGGACTCGATCCCAGGACCCTGGGATCATGACCTGAGCCGAAGGCAGTCGCTTAACCAACTGAGCCACCCAGGCGCCC
>NW_027983223.1:0-203 GCF_054177405.1 Leptonychotes weddellii
CAACTCACTACCCAGAGCTGGATGTCCTTTATTCTTTTGTATGCATCTGCACACAGACTAAAAATCTACAGAGCACTAAAAACCCCACCATAATGAATGGCAGATATCAGAATTATACTCTGAGACTATTTCTCAACCTCAGCCACAGAAGAAATTTAGGCGAGGAAAATTCAACCATAAGACTCTTTTTTTTTTTTTTACAT
>NW_027983224.1:0-203 GCF_054177405.1 Leptonychotes weddellii
GATAACTACATCAAAAACTAATGATGTATTGTATGGTGACTAACATAACATAATAAAATTAAAAAAAAAAAAAACGTTAAACATGTATTCACTACAAGACCCCAAAATTGTGCTCATAGGTACCGAAGAGAAATGAAGACATATTTGCACACAGAGTCTTTCATGTGGGTGCTTATAGCAGCGTCACTCACAATAGCCAGAAC
>NW_027983225.1:0-203 GCF_054177405.1 Leptonychotes weddellii
GAATAAAAAAAAAAAAACCCTCTAGCCAGACTCATTAAAAAAATAAAAGAGGCCTCAAACAAAATCAGAAATGAAAGAGAAATGACAATAGACACCAGAGAAATACAAAGAATTGTAATAGAACATTATGAAAATTAAATGCCAACAAATTGGAAAACCTAGAAAAAAATGGATAAATTCCTAGAAACATATAACCAACTAAA
>NW_027983226.1:0-203 GCF_054177405.1 Leptonychotes weddellii
GGGGCCTCCGTCGGCCGCTTCTGGCAAGTGATAGAACCACGGAGCACAAAATCGGAACTTTTAAAAGTCTGCTCCGCTGAGGGACGTCACTCTGGTGGCTAAGCGGGGGGTGGAACCCTCCGGGACAGTGTGGTCTCAGGACCCTCGGGGTCACAGAAAGACCGGGGGTGCCTGAGTGTGGCAGAGCTCCCAGGTATCGGAGC
>NW_027983227.1:0-203 GCF_054177405.1 Leptonychotes weddellii
TGTAGGAGGTATCTTGTTTCAAAAAGTGGAAATGTACTTATGAAGAAGGTGTCATTTAACAACTTGCCATTCAAGAAGACAGCTGAAGCTTGTAATAATAAAAATAAAGCCCAAACACATCTTCTCCCCAAGTTCAGGACTATGATAGAAGAATCTTGGTCTGGGAAAATTTTCAAGGGTTTTTTTGTAGGATAAGTGCCGGC
>NW_027983228.1:0-203 GCF_054177405.1 Leptonychotes weddellii
TTTTTTTTTTTTTAAAGATTTTATTTATTTATTTGAGACAGAGAGAATGAGAGAGAGAGAGCACATGAGAGGGGGGAGGATCAGAGGGAGAAGCAGGCTCCCTGCCGAGCAGGGAGCCCGATGCGGGACTCGATCCAGGGACTCCAGGATCATGACCTGAGCCGAAGGCAGTCGCTTAACCAACTGAGCCACCCAGGCGCCCC
>NW_027983229.1:0-203 GCF_054177405.1 Leptonychotes weddellii
CCGACCCTTGCAGCCACCCCAAAAGGAGGAGGGTCCTGAGCGAGCTGCCGAGGCCCGTAGGTCGTCCAGCCAGGATTTGCACCTGCTTCTCACGTGGCTGCAAGGCCTGCACTCTTCACCCCTCTGTGCTCCTCGGGGTGCAAGAGCTCATGAGAACAGTATGTGAAAAAGACTCCGAGGTCCAAGGGTGACCACAAGGTAAG
>NW_027983230.1:0-1067 GCF_054177405.1 Leptonychotes weddellii
TTATATAGAAATCTGGACGCCAACTGCCCACCCAAGGAGGCTATCTTATGGGAAAGAGTCAATCTCTGATTGATAGAGCAAGCTCAACGTGGGAGTGTAGGGGTGAACAGCGTATGCAGGCCACCTGGGAAAAAAAGAAGAAAATGATACCTTTTAGACTCATTGGCTGATAATAAGAGGAAGTTGGAGTGGACCTGGAGGCATGAGGACACAGTCAAGCTCAAGTGAACCTCAAAAATGTGTGGATGAAAAACTGGTCATGTACACTGGACAAGCAAATTCTTTTTATCCCACATCCTGCAGAGAATCCTAGTTAAAAAAGAATGTAAATGTCTGTCCTGGCTCTCATCCTGGGAAGGTATAATTTTGCCAGAATCTACCTTATTTTCCTCAGCCTTGTCTTTCCTTCTATTTATCTCTCTAAAGGGGTAACCTCAGTAAGAGTAAAGCTTTGGTTTGAGCTTGTGGGACTTCTTCTATCGGACAAAGTTCAACAGTTCCACTAGGCAAATTATTAACTGATGTATTACTTTCAAATTTTGTTGTGCTGAAATGGCTCAATGTCCCCAGGGATTTGAAGCCATAAGTTCAACTCTTCAGGAATTTCCCATTCAACTAACCTGGTACTAGGAAGCACAAAGGAGCCAGAAAGAATGCATTGTGTCCAAAGCAAGCCAATTACTTTACTGCTAATATTCACATTTACCTAACACAATTCAACCTGAAGACAAAGTTCTCCCCTTGCCTTTTCCCTTTGTTTTCATAATCAAAATATACCAAAATAAGAACACTTATTTTTTTAGTTTTATTTATTATGTTCAGTTAGCCACTGTATAGTACATCATTAGTTTCTGATGTAGTGTTCAATGACTCATTAGTTACATATAACACCCAGTACTCATCACAACATGTACCCTCCTTAAAGCCCATCACCCTGTTGCCCCATCCCCATACCCTCTCCCCTCTGAGACAGAGTAGAGACTCTAGAAATGGACCCTCAACTCTATGGTCAACTAATCTTTGACAAATCAGGAAAAAATATCCAATGGAAAAAAAGACAGTCTCTT
>NW_027983231.1:0-203 GCF_054177405.1 Leptonychotes weddellii
TTTATTTTTTTTTTTTAAAGATTTTATTTATTTATTTGAGACAGAGAGAATGAGAGACAGAGAGCATGAGAGGGAGGAGGGTCAGAGGGAGAAGCAGACTCCCTGCCGAGCAGGGAGCCCGATGCGGGACTCGATCCCGGGACTCCAGGATCATGACCTGAGCCGAAGGCAGTCGCTTAACCAACTGAGCCACCCAGGCACCC
>NW_027983232.1:0-203 GCF_054177405.1 Leptonychotes weddellii
GCTATGTAACAAAGATCACAGTTGGGGCGGTGGGTCTGTGACACAGATTCTCCACGGTCCTGGAGGCTGGAAGTCTGAGATCAAGGTGTTGGCAAGGGTGGCTCTTCCCGAGGCCTCTCTCCTGTGCGTGCAGATGGCTGAACTCTCTTGTGTCCTCACATGGTCATCCCTTGGCCTGTCTGTGCCCTGACCTCCTCTCCTTA
>NW_027983233.1:0-203 GCF_054177405.1 Leptonychotes weddellii
TTTTTTTTCTTAACATATATTGCATTATTTGTTTCAGAGGTACAGATCTGAGATTCAACAGTCTTGCACAATTCACAGCGCTTACCAGAGCACATACCCTCCCCAGTGTCTATCACCCAGTCACCCCATCCCTCCCACCCCACCCCCCACTCCAACAACACTCAGTTTGTTTCCTGTGATTAAGAATTCCTCATATCAGTGAG
>NW_027983234.1:0-203 GCF_054177405.1 Leptonychotes weddellii
TCCTTCCCTTCGCTTTCCCAAATGCAAGACTTTCCATTCTTCCTTCCTTCCCTCTTCTCCTTTCATTTCCCTCCCTGTCCCACTCCCCCTCTTTTCCTCTCCCTCCCCCTCCCTCTCTCCCTCTTTCTTGTCTTCCATTTCTTTTACCAACACACTTAGAAACATGTATAAAAGAACAAAGCCATTCAGAGCTTAGGAATAGG
>NW_027983235.1:0-203 GCF_054177405.1 Leptonychotes weddellii
CCCCGCACATGAGCCTCCGTGTCCTCTCCCATCAACGAGGAAGGGGGCTGGGCCCTGCGCCGGGGACCCAGAGGGATTAGATGAGGTTACAGAACCAGGCTCCTGGCTCAGTGCCAGAAAGCTGCATTCACGCGTGTCTGCTGCCGGCCCCCATCCCGTCATGGTTACGAGATGTACCAGCCAGAGCCCTGCGTTCTGGTGAC
>NW_027983236.1:0-203 GCF_054177405.1 Leptonychotes weddellii
GCACATTTCACTCATTACCTCAGAGAAATTGAGCATTTGGCACTGAGGAATAATTTAGACCAACAATTGCTAGATGGCAGAGTTGTGATCAGAAAGAAAGAAAACAGCTCCAGAGCCAATTAGGTTATAACACAGCTACCAGGGTACTGGAGGTGGAATCTACCCTTTCTGTCTTTCACCCAGCCCCTTGTCATGTCCAACAT
>NW_027983237.1:0-203 GCF_054177405.1 Leptonychotes weddellii
ACAGATGGCCCATCGGGCAGGGGACAACCATGGTTATGGGAGGAAACGGCCCAGTCTCAGGCCGCCACTACTGGGTGCGGGGACACGTGGGTCCGCTGGTGACGTCCACGGATGTCTGCTCACCGGCGGCTCGTCTAACCTGCCTGTCCGTTGAAATCACCTGCACCACTTCCTAGAGATGCAGGTTCTATGTGGAGCCCTAG
>NW_027983238.1:0-203 GCF_054177405.1 Leptonychotes weddellii
GTCAATTCCTAATTAAGCTGGAATAAAAGAAGCCCAAGTCATCAGCTTCAGCTGTCTTCACGACATGTTCGCCCCAACCTGCTTTCCAATCTCATCTCCCACTTAGCTCCTGACCATCCCCTCTTGCCTCTGCCCCAGTGTGATAAAAACAGCATGCAGTCAGCTTCTTCTGCCCTGGAGGCTGACCAAGGCCAGAGCAAATG
>NW_027983239.1:0-203 GCF_054177405.1 Leptonychotes weddellii
TCAACTTTTTGAGGAACCTCCATACAGTTTTCCAGAGTGGCTGCACCAGCTTGCATTCCCACCAACAGTGTAGGAGGGTTCCCCTTTCTCCGCATCCCCGCCAACATCTGTCATTTCCTGACTTGTAAATTTTAGCCATTCTGATTGGTGTGAGGTGGTATCTCATTGAGGTTTTGATTTGGATTTCCCTGATGCTGAGCGAT
>NW_027983240.1:0-203 GCF_054177405.1 Leptonychotes weddellii
TACAAAAAAAAAAAAAAAAAAGGATGCAAAGATTTGGGCTAGTTATTCAATCTACAAACCTGTTTGGAAGCAATGAGCTCAAAAAGAGATCTATTAAGGGGCACCTGGGTGGCTCAGATGGTTAAGCGTCTGCCTTCGGCTCAGGTCATGATCCTGGAGTCCTGGGATCGAGTCCCGCATCGGGCTCCCTGCTCTGCGGGAAG
>NW_027983241.1:0-1067 GCF_054177405.1 Leptonychotes weddellii
GTTCCCTGCTCTCTGGATCTCAACCAGAAACTTTATTCTAGGTTCATCTTTGCTGTGTACAGGACATTAATCTGAATGTCCTACACAGATCTTAAAGTAAACATATTCAAAACCAAACTCATGCCTCCTACCCCCAAATCTGTTCCCTTTAGTGTGTTCCAGGATGCGGTATACCACTCCGTATTAAAGCCTGTACATTGTTGGATGTTCTTTTTTCTCTTTCACCTCCTGTATTTAATCAGTCACAAAGCTCTGTGGGCTCTGCCTTCTCATTGTATCTTCCCAACATATCATGCCATCAGCATCTTTTGTCTGAATCACTGCATTTGTCTTTCAGTTAACTGGTCATCTGCCTTCTTCAATTTATTCCCTCTGCTGCTGCCTGAAGAATTTATCAATTCCAAGTGCTTACTCAACCTGCTTAAGATATTCATACAGTTTCCATTGCTTCTAAGCAAAGGCCCTGTGTCTGGCTCCTATCTTGTCCATTCTTATGTCTCACTACCTACCACCCCTGCCCTATTCCCTGTTTTTCATTTCCTATTTTGCTCCAGTTAGTTTCAATAACTTACAGTTTTCTCATGTATTTCATGCCTTTATAACTTTGCTCATCTTGCTCATTCAGCACTTTGAGGAGTTATAAGGTGTGTTTACACCAAATCAACTTTTGACTATAGTAGGAGCTCATTTTATATTTGATCCAGGATAGATGCACTCACACATACACATACACAGTGAAACAAATTTTAGAGAGACAATATTTATTGTTGCTATAGGTAATACCTTTGATATTTTAAAATTGATTTCTTTCCATTTAAAAAAATGCTGGTCTTGATCTCTAAGCTTATTTTACTGTCTTATTGAACCCACACTATATATATATTTATATATATATATTTATAGTTTCTCAATATTACACTTACAAAATATCCTAGTGAATACAGACTTCAATGTGAAAGAGATATAGTTTTGCTTTTACATTTGTATTTTCTAATGTAATTATTTACAACATTTTCTAATTCTGTCATAGTATTGGGATATAGCTATGCTCTTCAGCCTTTTTTTTT
>NW_027983242.1:0-203 GCF_054177405.1 Leptonychotes weddellii
GCCATTGGGTTGCCGTTTACCTTCAGTTTTTTCCTTTGGCGTTTGGGATGGCTTATTTTGTTGCTTCATGTCTTTTTTCCATTTAAAATGTTTGAGCCTGTACATAGTTTTGAAATTGGATTATGTGTTCGTTGTTGTTTAGTTTGCATTTTTGTCAAATTGTGGTTTTGAAGGTTCATTTGGAACTTACTGTTATTCTATAA
>NW_027983243.1:0-203 GCF_054177405.1 Leptonychotes weddellii
GGGCGGAGCAAGATGGCAGAGGAGTAGGAGACCTGGATTTCGTCTCCTCTCAGGAATTCAGCTGGATAGGGATCAAACCATTCTGAACACCTACAAACTCAACAGGAGATCGAAGAAAAGAAGAGCAACAACTCTCTCATCAGAAAAGCGACCACTTTCTGGAAGGTAGGACGTGCGGAGAAGTGAATCCGAGGCGATATTCG
>NW_027983244.1:0-203 GCF_054177405.1 Leptonychotes weddellii
CCCAGGGCTCGGGTCTGCCGCAGAGAAGAGAATCAGCAGAGACGCGGCCTCGGTCCCCGCCCCGGACCCTCGCTGCAGGGGACCTGCCGCCCGGGACGCACCGGTGAGTCCCGCACCACCGGGGCCACGTGCGTGCTGGGCGTGCCTCGAGGCCACGGCAGGGCCACGGGGGACCCCCGGGAGCCCTAGCTCCTCCCCACGCC
>NW_027983245.1:0-203 GCF_054177405.1 Leptonychotes weddellii
TGATTTAATGTGTGGTTTTATTTCATATTACACAAATATTAATCAAGCAGCCAGTAGTCAGATGTCAAGCACTCTAAGACAAATTCTCTTGAAGATAGTTTCTCAGATTTTTAGTCTATCTAAGACTTGACTGCACAGTTTGTAAAAAAATGCAGATTTTCAGGCTAAACTCCAGATTTTAATTTAGTAGGATTGAGATGGAG
>NW_027983246.1:0-203 GCF_054177405.1 Leptonychotes weddellii
ACATAGTGACCTGAAAATCCCTGGCCTGTGTGCCTGCATCTGCTCCAGTCATTTGCCAGACCAACTCCTGTGCAGTGTGCCCCAAGTCACCCAGCTTGCACCCACTTCAGCCTCAGCTATCCTGCCAGGGCATATTCCTTGCAGAGTCCCAGGATCACCCTGGCCCACACCCACTCCAATCTTCAGCCATCCCACCAGGTCAG
>NW_027983247.1:0-203 GCF_054177405.1 Leptonychotes weddellii
AGCTTAGGAGATGCTCCTCTACTCAAGCTTTGAGATGATTATAGCTCTGGCTGACATCTTGATTATACCCTTGTTGAGAGACCCTAACCAAAGATACCCAGCCAAGCCACACCTGGATTCCTGAACCACAGGAACTGTGAGATAACAAATGTTTGTTGTTTCAGGAAGCTAAATTTTGGAACAATCTGTTACACAGCAATAGA
>NW_027983248.1:0-203 GCF_054177405.1 Leptonychotes weddellii
TATTGCAGCACTTAAAAGTATATGGCAGGGCGCCTGGGTGGCTCAGTCGGTTAAGCGTCTGCCTTCGGCTCAGGTCATGACCCCAGGGTCCTGGGATCGAGCTCCATGTCAGGCTCCCTGCTCAGTGGGGAGTCTGCTTCTCCCTCTCCTGCTCCCCCTGCTTGTGCTCTCTCTCTGTCAAATAAATAAACAAAATCTTTAAA
>NW_027983249.1:0-203 GCF_054177405.1 Leptonychotes weddellii
AACGAATGATGTAATGTATGGTGATTAAGATAACATAATAATAAAATTAAATTAAATAAATAAAGCCTTAAATATAAGTCTGGACACCATAAAACTCTTAGAAGAAAACTTAAGCATTAAGCTCCTTGACATTGGTCTTGGCAGTATTTTTTTGGATCTGACTCAAAAGGCAATGGCAACAAAAGCAAAAAAAAGCAAACGGG
>NW_027983250.1:0-203 GCF_054177405.1 Leptonychotes weddellii
CTTCTTTTTTTTTTCTTAACATATATTGCATTATTTGTTTCAGAGGTACAGATCTGAGATTCAACAGTCTTGCACAATTCACAGCGCTTACCAGAGCACATACCCTCCCCAGTCACCCCATCCCCAATGCCTTTTTAAGTGCTGAGTAGGCATTGCGACTCTTCCCTTTCGATAATTTATTTACCTATTTTCATCCATTCTAC
>NW_027983251.1:0-203 GCF_054177405.1 Leptonychotes weddellii
CCGCCTATCCTCCCGAATATCGCCTCGGATTCACTTCTCCGCACGTCCTACCTTCCAGAAAGTGGTTGCTTTTCTGATGAGAGAGTTGTTGCTCTTCTTTTCTTCGATCTCCTGTTGAGTTTGTAGGTGTTCAGAATGGTTTGATCCCTATCCAGCTGAATTCCTGAGAGGAGACGAAATCCAGGTCTCCTACTCCTCCGCCA
>NW_027983252.1:0-1067 GCF_054177405.1 Leptonychotes weddellii
TGGGGTAAATACCCAGTAATGCAATTGCTGGATCGTATGGTAGCTCTATTTTCAACTTTTTGAAGAACCTCCATAGTGTTTTCCAGAGTGGCTGCACCAGCTTGCATTCCCACCAACAGTGTAGGAGGGTTCCCCTTTCTCCGCAACTAAAATTACCTGAGATTTTGATTAGGATTCCATTAAATCAGGGTTTCTTATCCTCAACACTATTGAAATTTCAGGCCAGGCAATTCTTTGCTGTGGGGAAAGGTGTCTGTCCTGTGCACTGGAGGATGGTTAACAGCATCCCTGGGCTCTACCCACCAGGTGCCAGTAGCAACCCCCTACCTCAGGCTGTGCCACACAAAAACATGTGTCCATAAATTGCCCAGTGTCCTTTGGAGAGCACAACTGCATGCCTTCCCTCCCCCACTGATAACCACTGCATCAACTCTATAGAACAATTTGCAGAAAATGGACATCTTAACAGTATTGAGACTTTCAATCCACAAAAATGGATTCTCTCTCCATATAAAATTGAAGCACACATTTTCAACACCCTGTACCATTGTGACCTTAAAAGCATAATGAATTTGGATTTTCATTTACTGGTTAACTTATGACATACGAACTTATTCATACCTCCTATCCAAAGTGGTCTTCCATCTCAGCAAATGGTTTAATGTGATAATTATGCTTCTAGTCAAAATATCTCTGTTTGAAAGTCAGAGCTGATCCAAAAGGAGCCTTGGATTTAAAGAGGACATGGTAGGAACTCCAAATATCTAACAAGTAAATTAAACATAAAAGCAAGCATCAAAAAGATAAGGTAAGGGCACCTGCCTGGTCAGTCAATGGAGCATGTGACTCTTGATCTTGGGGTTGTGAGTTCGAGCCCCACGTTGGGTGTAGAGATACCTTAAAAATAAAATCTTAAAAAAAAAAAAAAAGATAAGGCAGGGGCGCCTGGGTGGCTCAGTCGGTTAAGCACCTGCCTTAGGTTCAGGTCATGATCTCAGGGTCCTGGGATCGAGCCCCACGTAAGCCCCGCATGGGGCTCCCTGCTCAGCAGGGAGTCGGCTTCTCCC
>NW_027983253.1:0-203 GCF_054177405.1 Leptonychotes weddellii
GCCTGGGAGAGTGGGACCCCGCCACTAGGGGGCTTCCTGCTGATCCCCAGGATGGAGAGGGGGCAGAGGCTCTGCCCGGAGCGCAGGGATCAGGGCCTCCCCACGGCTCGTCACCGAGAGCCAGCACTTGAGCATGGCCCCCAAGGGCAGAGAACCTGCTGCAGGCCACGGAGCCCCGAGGGGCAGGCAGCAGAGGTCAGGTC
>NW_027983254.1:0-203 GCF_054177405.1 Leptonychotes weddellii
GACAAGGAAGACAGTCACCTGGGAAGGATGCACCACAGCTATATCCATCCATCCATCCGTCCATCCGTCCATCCATCCATCCGTCCATCCATCTGTCCATCCGTCCGTCCGTCCGTCCACCCATCCATCCACAGATACGTCTGTTTCCTCTTCTTGGCCATCATGCACAATGCTGCTATGAACACTCACAGGCCAGTTTTTGT
>NW_027983255.1:0-203 GCF_054177405.1 Leptonychotes weddellii
GATGGGGGGGCCTGGTGGTGGGTATTGAGGAGGGCACATTCTGCATGGAGCACTGGGTGTTATGCACAAACAATGAATCATGGAACACTTCATCTAAAACTAATAATGTATGGGGATTAACATAAGAATAAAAAAAATAATAAAAATATTTTAAAAACTGAAAAAAAAAAAAAAAGACAGGACATATAGCTTATCCATTTGTA
>NW_027983256.1:0-203 GCF_054177405.1 Leptonychotes weddellii
GTCGCACTAGCGGACCTCTGAAGCCTATCTGCTCAAGCGCTATGCCTCTGGATGGCAAAAGGGGTATCACCAAGGCCAAGGGGAGTGTCTTTCTTGACTGAAAGGCCCGGGCATTTTGTCCCTGTCTCTTGTGGTGTGTGCGTATGTGGGAAGCAGAGGGAAGATGGGGGTCAGGCCCGTTAGCCCAGTCACCACTGCCCGGG
>NW_027983257.1:0-203 GCF_054177405.1 Leptonychotes weddellii
CAGTGATGTGGATGGAACTAGAGGGTATTATGCTAAGCGAAATAAGTCAATCAGAGAAAACCATGTATCCTATGATCTCACTGATGTGAGGAATTCTTAATCTCAGGAAACAAACTGAGGGTTGCTGGAGTGTTGGAAGGGATGGGGTAGCTGGGTGATAGACATTGGGGAGGGTATGTGCTATGGTGAGTGCTGTGAATTGT
>NW_027983258.1:0-203 GCF_054177405.1 Leptonychotes weddellii
GGTCTCCTCGCGGGACTGGCGCAGGAAGAACTGGGCGAAGTTCTTCAAGGCCACGTCGTCGCGGTCGAAGTAGAAGGCCATGGACAGGTACACGTAGGAGGCGTAGAGCTCCAGGTTGATCTGGCTGTTGATGGCGGCCTCGCAGTCGGGGTGGTAGTTCTGGCGCACTTGTGAGAGCGGCGCGGTGGCCATGGCTGGCGGCC
>NW_027983259.1:0-203 GCF_054177405.1 Leptonychotes weddellii
TATTGCAGCACTTAAAAGTATATGGCAGGGCGCCTGGGTGGCTCAGTCGGTTAAGCGTCTGCCTTCGGCTCAGGTCATGACCCCAGGGTCCTGGGATAGAGCTCCATGTCAGGCTCCCTGCTCAGTGGGGAGTCTGCTTCTCCCTCTCCTGCTCCCCCTGCTTGTGCTCTCTCTCTGTCAAATAAATAAACAAAATCTTTAAA
>NW_027983260.1:0-203 GCF_054177405.1 Leptonychotes weddellii
GTCGGTTAAACATCCGACTTTTGATTTTGGCTCAGGTCATGATCTCAGGGTTGTGAAATCGAGCCCTGCGTTGGGCTCCATGCTGGGTGTGGAGCCTGCTTAAGATTCTCTCCCTCCCTTTCTCTCTGCCCTCCCCCCCGCAAGAAAAAGAACTGGTTATTTTAGTTACTATATTCCTAGCCCCTTGGCGGGGGGGGGGGGGG
>NW_027983261.1:0-203 GCF_054177405.1 Leptonychotes weddellii
GACGATGTGTAAGATATTTATAAAGTCCAGGGGTGGTGATGCTAAAAGAATCATGAAAGCAAACTGAAACACAAAATAAGTAATAATTCCAGTGCAGGAAAATGGCTGTGTTCCATGATGGAAGGTGTTCTGAGTAGTCAGTTTGCCACTGGGAAGCTGGCTGTTCCCCAAGGTGTGCTAACTATTAGAATCTCAGTTTGGTT
>NW_027983262.1:0-203 GCF_054177405.1 Leptonychotes weddellii
TTTTTAAAGATTTTATTTATTTATTTGAGACAGAGAGAATGAGAGAGAGAGAGAGAGAGAGCACATGAGAGGGGGGAGGGTCAGAGGGAGAAGCAGACTCCCTGCCGAGCAGGGAGCCCGATGCGGGACTCGATCCAGGGACTCCAGGATCATGACCTGAGCCGAAGGCAGTCGCTTAACCAACTGAGCCACCCAGGCGCCCC
>NW_027983263.1:0-1067 GCF_054177405.1 Leptonychotes weddellii
TGCGTATGTTTTTATACTTGTTAAATCTTAAATTAATCCTTTATCATTATAAAATGTTCATCTCTTTCTTAGTAACAACCATTTAATTGTTGTCTCAAAGTCTATTTTTTTTTCTTTGATATTAGGATAGTCACTCAGACTCTGTTTGCATGTTATATCCTTTTCAACTCTTTTATTTTCCACCTATTTTTGTCTTGGAATCTGAGGTGTGTTTTGTAGTAACATATCATTTGATTATTCTTTTTAATCCGTTCTGCCCATCTGCCTTCTGTTTGCAGGCTAAATCTATTTGTGTTTAGTGTAGTCACTGATAAGGTAGGACTTATATCTGCCATTTTGGTATTTGTTTTTATATGTTCCATGTCTTTTTTGTGTCTCTATTCCTCCATTGTTGCCTTCTTTATTGCTAAATGGATATTTTCTAGTGTGCCATTTTAATTCCCTGACTATTTTTTTTACTATAATTTAAAATCTTTTAAAATACATATATGTATACATATATATTTTTAGGTAGGTTCCATGCTGGGTATGGAGCCCAATGCAGGGCTCAAACCCACAACCCTGAGATCAAGACCTAAGCAGAGATCAAGAGCTGGACGCTTAACTGACTGAGCCACGCAGGCGCCCCTCTTTTACTGTAATTTTAAAATTTAGTTTCTTAGTGGTTGTACTAGGGATTAAAATCACCACCATAAAACTTGGCTCCCATATAACTCTGTTCCTTCCCACTTCTTTTATGCTATTCTTTTCATAGAAATTACATCTTTATCATAAGCCCCACATTAGCACAGTTTTGTAATTCTTGCTTTATACAGTTGCCTTTTAAAGATTTTATTTATTTATTTATTTTAGAGAGGGAGAGGGAGAGGGAGAGCGAGAGTGAGCGGAGGGAGGAGCACCGGGACAGGGACAAGCAGATTGCACTAAGCGTGGAGCCTGATATGGGGCTTGATCCCACCACCCTGACATCATGACCTGAACCAAATTCCAAAGTCAGCTGCCCAACCAACTGAGCCACCCAGGTGCCCCTCCAGTTGCCTTTTATTTATTTTATTTATTTATTTATT
>NW_027983264.1:0-203 GCF_054177405.1 Leptonychotes weddellii
GGCTTACTGTTATTTGTGATTTGGGCACAAAGCATACTGAAGTTTGTCCTCTTGAAGGGCTGAGTTGAGACAGTCGCGGGAGCTCCTGCGCCATGACAGGACTAGGAGAACCGCTTCCGGCAGGTTCTCAGCTGGACGTTGTTAACGGGAACCAGTAGCCAGCTCTACTGAGCTGCTCATGGGAGAACAGTGTGGACTCCTCC
>NW_027983265.1:0-203 GCF_054177405.1 Leptonychotes weddellii
GCTTTGCTTTTAATGACGTTCATTTATTTTTCTGATCTGAAAGGTAGAGCACAGTTTATAAAATATTCCTACAGAAGAGAGAAAAAATAAAATCCAACTCCAGGATTTTACTGCACATATAAAAAGTCTCCTTAGTTTATAAAATAAGGGTTTAGTCTGAATATGTTCTCTTCCGATTCTGCCTTGGTTCGTACCTCAGGTCG
>NW_027983266.1:0-203 GCF_054177405.1 Leptonychotes weddellii
GTGAGCCACTGGTTAAAACACATAAAATTGAAACTAGTAAATGAGTAAGTTAAAGGATTTTTGCACAAACACAGATATTAACTTACCATTGACAAAAATGGAAAAGTAGAAAATTACACACAAGTAATCATTTTCCAAACACTACAGTATGAAATACAAAACTGCTGAATTCCACCTATGTATGGCATCCCTTTCCCCCCAAA
>NW_027983267.1:0-203 GCF_054177405.1 Leptonychotes weddellii
TTTTTTTTAAAGATTTTATTGATTTATTTGACAGAGAGAGACACAGCGAGAGAGGGAACACAAGCAGGGGGAGTGGGAGAGGGAGAAGGAGAAGCAGGCTTCCCGCCGAACAGGGAGCCCGATGCGGGGCTCGATCCCAGGACCCTGGGATCATGACCTGAGCCGAAGGCAGACGCTTAACGACTGAGCCACCCAGGCGCCCC
>NW_027983268.1:0-203 GCF_054177405.1 Leptonychotes weddellii
TTTTTTTTTTTTTTAAAGATTTTATTTATTTATTTGACAGAGAGAGACACAGCGAGAGAGGGAACACAAGCAGGGGGAGTGGGAGAGGGAGAAGCAGCTCCCTGCAGAGCAGGGAGCCCGACGCGGGACTCGATCCCAGGATTCTGGGATCATGACCTGAGCCGAAGGCAGTCGCTTAACCAACTGAGCCACCCAGGCGCCCC
>NW_027983269.1:0-203 GCF_054177405.1 Leptonychotes weddellii
CCGTCCCTTGCAGCCACCCCAAAAGGAGGAGGGTCCTGAGCGAGCTGCCGAGGCCCGTAGGTCGTCCAGCCAGGATTTGCACCTGCTTCTCACGTGGCTGCAAGGCCTGCACTCTTCACCCCTCTGTGCTCCTCGGGGTGCAAGAGCTCATGAGAACAGTATGTGAAAAAGACTCCGAGGTCCAAGGGTGACCACAAGGTAAG
>NW_027983270.1:0-203 GCF_054177405.1 Leptonychotes weddellii
GCGCCTGGGTGGCTCAGTTGGTTAAGCGACTGCCTTCGGCTCAGGTCATGATCCTGGAGTCCCAGGATCGAGTCCCGCATCGGGCTCCCTGCTCAGCAGGGAGTCTGCTTCTCCCTCTGACCCTCCCCCCTCTCATGCTCTCTCTATCTCATTCTCTCTCTCAAATAAATAAATAAAATCTTTAAAAAAAAAAAAAAAAAAGA
>NW_027983271.1:0-203 GCF_054177405.1 Leptonychotes weddellii
ATTAAAAAAAAAAAAAAAAGCATATGGAAGAGAATGTCCAGCTGTTCATCAAACCCATACCCATTTCTTTTTCTTTCTTAGCATATGTTTAGCCCATTTTCACCAGACTCTTTCACAGTTAAGTGTAGCCGCATTACTGAGTTCTAGCTGATAAAATGTCAGCAGAATGATATATACCAGTGCTACTCAGTGTGTGGTCCATG
>NW_027983272.1:0-203 GCF_054177405.1 Leptonychotes weddellii
TTTTTTTTTTTTTTAAAGATTTTATTTATTTATTTGAGACAGAGAGAATGAGAGAGAGAGAGCACATGAGAGGGGGGAGGGTCAGAGGGAGAAGCAGGCTCCCTGCTGAGCAGGGAGCCCGATGCGGGACTCGATCCAGGGACTCCAGGATCATGACCTGAGCCGAAGGCAGTCGCTTAACCAACTGAGCCACCCAGGCGCCC
>NW_027983273.1:0-203 GCF_054177405.1 Leptonychotes weddellii
TCCTGAACTTCCAGGTCCCGGTCCTGAGTCAGAGATACCTGGTGAGAGACGACGGGAGGGACAGACACTTCGGGACTCAATGCTTAAGTATCCAGACAGTCACCAGCCCAGGATCTTTGGGGGTGCCTTGGAGAGTGATGCAAGAAGTGAATCCCCCAAACCAGCACCAGACTGGGGCTCCCAGAGACCTTTTGGTGTGGTGA
>NW_027983274.1:0-1067 GCF_054177405.1 Leptonychotes weddellii
AGAAAGAAAGAAAGAAAGAAAGAAAGAAAGAAAGAAAGAAAGAAAGAAAGAAAGAATTAAGAAAGAAATTAGAATAGAAGTTTGGGGTATGATCCACTCTTCTCCTCAGTCTGAGAGCCTTAAAGCAGAAAGAGGGCTGTGGTTAGCCCTGAAATACAAGCTCCCTCTCCCTCCATCTTTTTGGTGTTGTTCTCCTGAAGCTGGTGAAAAGCAGGGAGGAAAGATACTTGCTGCAGGGAGAGATTCCCAGCTCCCTCTCTGAGTGAGGGTCCCCTTACTGACTACTTGGGAAGTCCCTCTGCTCCTGCCTTATTCTCTGACTTTTGTTTCCCTCACCTGGAGCCTAACAGGGCATGGGTCCCTCTTCTCAGGATTATCATCTAAGGAAACAGGGGTAGGTGTCCCTCTCCTTCTTTTCCTCCCGGGTACTTGTCCTGCTGGCACAGTAGACTCAAGCAAGTCTCCTGCTTTCAGGAATATAGAAGCAAAAAACAATTAACATCCTTCAGGGGACGTGTCACGCTGTCCCAAGAACTCCTTACTACTGTGCACTCCACTCTGATGGCAGTACTAGGGGGCCTGCGGGGTCTGCTGCACCTCAGCAAGCTACTGGCAGGGAAGCAAGATGGCAGTCCTTCATGCAGATACCTCTGATCCCTACACATGGCTTTCTTGGAGCATCCTCTGGTTGAGGAGGAAGGTATGCCTCTTCTCCCTAAGACAGCCAACAGCCCTTCACTTGGGTCAAGGGGTGAAGCATGGCCAATGGTGGTGATGCCTGTTTTGTCCACCTCTACGTAATCCCTGATGGGAGCCATCAGACCCAAATCAATGATTGGCAGCTCCCTTTAGAATGGGGCATGCTCCATACTTTTTTGTCTTCAGTCTCAGGTCCTAGTTACCAACAATAGAGGGTAAGGAAAAAATCCTAATCAGCAGTCTGTTACACAGTCGTATTCCCCCTGAAGCTAATTGAAGGAAAGATATTGAACTCCAACCTGTCTATTCACCATTGTATTTCCCATGTCCAACAAGGTACCTGTGACATGGCAGGTACTCACTGACTC
>NW_027983275.1:0-203 GCF_054177405.1 Leptonychotes weddellii
GGACTTTTTTTCTGAAAGACCTAGGCTTTCTTTCCTATCAGAATGATCTAAAACTGACTAGTGTAACAGGTATATTGCAATATGTCTTCCAATGGTCCCTGCCTCCTGGCAGTTACCCCCTCATTTGATCTCTTCCCATTGAATGTGGGTTCACCCTTTGACTTGCTTCTAACCATTAGAATAAGGAAAAGATGATGGGATAT
>NW_027983276.1:0-203 GCF_054177405.1 Leptonychotes weddellii
TTAGTTTTTTTTTTTTAGATTTTATTTATTTGAGAGAGAGAGAGTGTCTAGGGTGGGAGGAGCAGAGGCAGAGGGAGAAAGAGTCTCAAGCAGACTCCCTGCTGAGCACAGAGCCTCATGCAGGGCTCTATCCAAGGACCCTGAGATCACGACCTGAGCAGAAACCAAGTTGGCTGCTGAACTGATGCGCCACCCAGGCTCCC
>NW_027983277.1:0-203 GCF_054177405.1 Leptonychotes weddellii
AGACGATGGACTCTGAAAAACAAACAGGGTTCTGGAGGGGAGGGGGGTGGGAGGATGGGTTAGCCTGGTGGTGGGTATTGAGGAGGGCACATTCTGCATGGAGCACTGGGTGTTATGCACAAACAATGAATCATGGAACACTTCATCTAAAACTAATGATGTAATGTATGGGGATTAACATAAGAATAAAAAAAATAAAAAAA
>NW_027983278.1:0-203 GCF_054177405.1 Leptonychotes weddellii
CTGAGCACCACCAGGGCCACCAAGAAGGAAAAGGGCAGGGCCATTGGAGAACCTGCAGATGCTGCTGGCCTGGCTGGGGTGGGCAAGTCTGGGAACCGTGGCTCTAGGTTCTCTGAACATCTTCCCTTGTGTGTGTGGCTTAAGTAGGGGACATGGGAGTTTTCAATTTCTGAACGTTTCCCTTACTTTCTACTTCTCTTTTT
>NW_027983279.1:0-203 GCF_054177405.1 Leptonychotes weddellii
TTGGGGCGCCTGGGTGGCTCAGTCGTTAAGCGTCTGCCTTCGGCTCAGGTCGTGATCCCAGGGTCCTGGGATCGAGCCCCACATCGGGCTCCCTGCTCTGCAGGAAGCCTGCTTCTCCCTCTCCCACTCCCCCTGCTGTGTTCCTGCTCTCGCTATCTCTCTCTCTGTCAAATAAATAAATAAAATCTTTAAAAAAAAAAAAA
>NW_027983280.1:0-203 GCF_054177405.1 Leptonychotes weddellii
GCCGCCCCCTGCACCTTGCTAGGTGGGTGCTCAATAAATGTTTTGGAAATGACCTGCAGGGGATGAGGGCGAACAGGCAGACCAGTCAGGAGCCTGGCACTCCAGACCACGAGCAATTTCTACTTACCGGTTCTGAGCTGGCTGATGGGCTTACACTGCACCCACATCTACCTCGATACTTCTCAACTACACCTTTCTGAAAA
>NW_027983281.1:0-203 GCF_054177405.1 Leptonychotes weddellii
CATTTACTGGCCCATAATATAGCCACTTGGCTACTAACATAACCTGCCCTGGGCAGGCTGCTCTCAGGTACATACCAAATCTGGGACCATTTATTTGGCATATCCTAGCCATAAAAATTACTGGCACCTACATAAATCTTAATGCAGGTAGAATGAACCATGAATGGATGCTACAACAATTCTCATCAGCTGAATTAAACGGG
>NW_027983282.1:0-203 GCF_054177405.1 Leptonychotes weddellii
TTATTTATTTATTTTTTAAAGATTTTATTTATTTATTTGAGAGAGAGAGAATGAGAGACAGAGAGCACGAGAGGGAAGAGGGCAGAGGGAGAAGCAGACCCCCTGCTGAGCAGGGAGCCCGATGTGGGACTCGATCCCGGGACTCCAGGATCATGACCTGAGCCGAAGGCAGTCGCTTAACCAACTGAGCCACCCAGGCGCCC
>NW_027983283.1:0-203 GCF_054177405.1 Leptonychotes weddellii
TGCAGAACTTCCAGGTCCCGGTCCTGAGTCAGAGATACCTGGTGAGAGACGACGGGAGGGACAGACACTTCGGGACTCAATGCTTAAGTATCCAGACAGTCACCAGCCCAGGATCTTTGGGGGTGCCTTGGAGAGTGATGCAAGAAGTGAATCCCCCAAACCAGCACCAGACTGGGGCTCCCAGAGACCTTTTGGTGTGTTTG
>NW_027983284.1:0-203 GCF_054177405.1 Leptonychotes weddellii
TTTTTTTTTTTAAAGATTTTATTTATTTATTTGAAGAGAGACACACAGCGAGAGAGGGAACACAAGCAGGGGGAGTGGGAGAGGGAGAAGCAGGCTTCCCGCCGAGCAGGGAGCCCGATGCGGGGCTCGATCCCAGGACCCTGGGATAACGACCTGAGCCGTAGGCAGACGCTTAACGACTGAGCCACCCAGGCGCCCCTGTG
>NW_027983285.1:0-1067 GCF_054177405.1 Leptonychotes weddellii
GGTAGGAGTGGGAATGGGGACAACTTTGGGCTCCTACACATTGAGTCATCCATGGTCTCCCACAAGCAAAAAGCTCAGAACTTTTCTCCTGACTCCTCCAACTGTGAAGACAGGGAGACCTCAAATCATTCAGTCATTGTTTATCTTCTTGTCATATGAACAGAGCAAACAAAGTGGGCTTTGCCTATAGCAGGTTGAGTGTAGGCTAGATGTGAGTGAGAACAAACTGGCAGTTTTTCCACCAGAGAACAGAGTGCAGAGGCAAACCATCATAATAACAGTAGTGAGAGTAGACAAGTTCACACCAGGTCCTAGGAACCAGATGCTGTTGCAGTACATTGTAACCCATTTACCCTTGACAACTCAACGGGGGAGATGTCTTTACTGGCAGCACTTTGCAGTTGAGTAAACTGAGGCATGGGAAGGTTAAGTAAGCTGCTCGCATTCATTGAGCTAATAAATGGAGGAAGCTAGGCTCTACCTCAGCCTGCCTAGTGCCAGACTCAATTCTCTTAACCACTCCCCTGCATGCCTTGCCTGTGGCAGGTACCACGTTGGGTGCTTTACAAAACCATCTGACTTAATCCTCAAAACAACCCTATTTGACAGATGAGAAAACTAAGATGAGAAGCAAAGTAACTTGTGAAGATTATACAAATAGTAGCACAGTCAGGATCTGGAACTCTGGGTTCAATTGACCAGCCAGGTGCAGAAGCCAAAGAAGAAGAGAGATGCACAAGGCCAATTGGTCATGAGCAACAGTCGATGGGAGGTAAAGCTGTATGCCACCCAACTGCTCATGTGCAGGTGCTCTAGGCAAGCTCCTGGACTCCTTGAACCTCCTCTGATTCAAACTTGGGTCTGATTATGGCAATCTTTATCCAATTACTGCATCTTTTCCTACAACCATCTCCTCTATGCCACTCTTAAACACAGTAGTGAAACTGACATTTTAAAAATCCATTGGCTTATTTGCAACAACATGGATGGAACTGGAGGGTATTATGCTGAGCAAAATAAGTCAAACAGAGAAAGATATGTATCATATGACCTCACTGATATGAGGA
>NW_027983286.1:0-203 GCF_054177405.1 Leptonychotes weddellii
AGGGAGCCTCTCTTCATCCTCTGAAATTCCCTGGAAAAGAAATAAAATGGAGCTTGCAGTAGCTTTCCCTGCCTGCCTGTCTTGTGTTTCTGCCCAATTTCCACATTTTAGAGGGGAGAAGAGTCACTGTGAGGGGCTCTCCAGAGACCCCACAGGCTGGGACAAGGAGCCAAGCCTTCCTTCTCTTCAGGCAGGGTCCCCCC
>NW_027983287.1:0-203 GCF_054177405.1 Leptonychotes weddellii
AAAGTTTTTTTCTGAAAGACCTAGGCTTTCTTTCCTATCAGAATGATCTAAAACTGACTAGTGTAACAGGTATATTGCAATATGTCTTCCAATGGTCCCTGCCTCCTGGCAGTTACCCCCTCATTTGATCTCTTCCCATTGAATGTGGGTTCACCCTTTGACTTGCTTCTAACCATTAGAATAAGGAAAAGATGATGGGTTAT
>NW_027983288.1:0-203 GCF_054177405.1 Leptonychotes weddellii
TTTTTTTTTTAAAGATTTTATTTATTTATTTATTTGAGACAGAGAGAATGAGAGAGAGAGAGCACATGAGAGAGGGGAGGGTCAGAGGGAGAAGCAGGCTCCCTGCCGAGCAGGGAGCCCGATGCGGGACTCGATCCCGGGACTCCAGGATCATGACCTGAGCCGAAGGCAGTCGCTTAACCAACTGAGCCACCCAGGCGCCC
>NW_027983289.1:0-203 GCF_054177405.1 Leptonychotes weddellii
GTTTGTCTACCCCTCCAATTACCCCCCCTTCATTCTTCCCCTCCTGCTATCTTCTTCTTTCCCATATGCCTCATTTTGATGTAAACAATACATCTTCTTCTACCAGATCATTTTAGGAAAATACCATACGGAAAAGTGAAACGCATTCTTGCTCTGTCCTTCTGGATAAAATCTGCAGATGGCCACCACCATTCCAAAATGAT
>NW_027983290.1:0-203 GCF_054177405.1 Leptonychotes weddellii
AAGCAGACTCCCCGCCAAGCTGGGAGCCTGACATGGGGCTCCATCCCAGGACCTTGGGATCATGGCCTGAGCTGAAGGCCGACTCTTAACCATCTGAGCCACCCAGGTGTCCCATAAACCATACCTTAATATCTACATTAAGATGACTTAGCTATTCCTCTGTTTTTAATAGCATGACTAAATTTATCTAAGAGTTTTCACCC
>NW_027983291.1:0-203 GCF_054177405.1 Leptonychotes weddellii
TGTTTCTGTGTCTCCTGGAGGTCCCTGGGAATGGGGCTAAACCTAAGATTATGCAATCAGATGACAGAACCCTCCATGCTTCAGGCAGATGTAACCTTGGCAAGACTATTATGAGCTGCTAATGAAAATCTAGGAAGGACCACCAGTGTTTGAGATGTGGGGATGGGTAGAGCTGTCAGGAGCTTCCAGATAAGGGAGCTTGG
>NW_027983292.1:0-203 GCF_054177405.1 Leptonychotes weddellii
TAAACATCGGGGTGCACGTACCCCTTCGGATCCCTACTTTTGTATCTTTGGGGTAAATACCCAGTAGTGCAATTGCTGGATCGTAGGGTAGCTCTATTTTCAACTTTTTGAGGAACCTCCATACAGTTTTCCAGAGTGGCTGCACCAGCTTGCATTCCCACCAACAGTGTAGGAGGGTTCCCCTTTCTCCGCATCCCCGCCAA
>NW_027983293.1:0-203 GCF_054177405.1 Leptonychotes weddellii
AAAAAATTAATCATGGAACACTTCATCTAAAACTAATGATGTAATGTATGGGGATTAACATAAGAATAAAAAAAAAAAGATCTTTCTATGTCAGTACATAAAACTTCCCCACTTTTTTGCACAGCTGCATTGTACTCCATTATATGGAAGTCCTCCATTGTACACAGTCCTCCATTGACAAGTGTGTGGGTTGTTTGCAGCCT
>NW_027983294.1:0-203 GCF_054177405.1 Leptonychotes weddellii
GGTTAGCCTGGTGATGGGTATTAAAGAGGGCACGTACTGCATGGAGCACTGGGTGTTATACGCAAACAATGAATCATAGAACACTACATCAAAAACTAATGATGTAATGAATGGTGATTAACATAACATAATTAAAAAAAAGACAAAAGATAACAAATGTTGGGGAGAATGGAGAAAAGGGAACCATAGTGCACTGTAGGTCA
>NW_027983295.1:0-1067 GCF_054177405.1 Leptonychotes weddellii
TATTGAATGGAGCACTGGGTGTTATACACAAACAATGAATCATGAAACACTACATCAAAAACTAATGATGTAATGTATGGTGATTAACATAACATAATAAAATTAAAAAAAAACTACAATGATATATCACCTCACACCTGTCACAATGGATAAAATCAACAACACAAGATAAAATTATTATGATCTATAGGATTTGTTTTTGTATCAACATCTCTTTCATCTTAATATTATTTAAGTTAAAATTATACAATATTTCTAATTTTATAAAGAAATACATTAAAATAGTTCTCATTGCTACATTCATTTAGGACATATAAGTGACATGAATGTATGTGCCAAGCTGTAGTGAAGTGATACAGGACTTGATAACACAGGAACAGAATGCATGGAAACAGAAAGCTTTTTGTTCCTCAGTGCAGATATTAGGAGTAGTGCAATAAAAGATTATGAAATCCTTTTAACTGCCTGAGTGGACAGAGCTGAACTCCCAAGAGGAGACTTGGGTGGAGTTATAGATTTTTAGGCTTCCTTATGAGCTCTAGATTTCGACCTGTGGAGAACTGTATTAATTATCTGTCTAGGGTTCCTTAAACGATATAATAGCATTTGGGATTGTTACTCTAACTTACCATGTCATTTTAAAGAGAGCAGATGAGACAATTAGCCATAAACAGAGAGCAGAGTGATACCAGCCGCACATCAGTCAAAGTGTAAGTCTAAGCACGTTAGCCCATGATATGCTAAAAACACTCTGGAAGGCAAAGCAGGCTGAGTTTATATTGCCAAAATATGAATTAAGTTCTACCTAAAAACTTTACTTAGTATTTAAAACTTATTTTATTTTTCTTTGCATTAAAATTTAACCCACTCCCCCTGCTTGTGTTCCCTCTCTCGCTGTCTCTCTCTCTGTCAAATAAATAAATAAAATCTTAAAAAAAAAAAATTTAGGATGAGAGTTACTAATTATTTCTATTTTTTTTCTTTAAACCAAAAAAAAGAAGAACAAATTTTAGGACAGGAAAATACACTATTTTAAAGATGATTAAAGTGAAGCTAAAATGGTTGTC
>NW_027983296.1:0-203 GCF_054177405.1 Leptonychotes weddellii
TTTTTTTTTTTTTTTAAAGATTTTATTTATTTATTTGAGACAGAGAGAATGAGAGAGACAGAGAGCACATGACAGGGGGAAGGGTCAGAGGGAGAAGCAGGCTCCCCGCCGAGCAGGGAGCCCGATGCGGGACTCGATCCCGGGACTCCAGGATCATGACCTGAGCCGAAGGCAGTCGCTTAACCAACTGAGCCACCCAGGCG
>NW_027983297.1:0-203 GCF_054177405.1 Leptonychotes weddellii
TCGCAGCATCCTCTGCGGGGAGGATGGACTAGCCTTTCCCGTCCTGGGTCTCCGGGAACGCGGAAGGAAGGATGTCTTGGGAGCGTGCCTGCCCCACTAGGAAGCAGGGGGCCTCAGGCCAGCGGGAACGTGGACGCCCTTCCTGCCCGCCCGGCACTGGCCCATCCCAGGGCCTCCTCGGTGCCCACTGAGGTCACCCGCCC
>NW_027983298.1:0-203 GCF_054177405.1 Leptonychotes weddellii
CTCAAGAAACAAGAAAGGTCTCAAATACACAACCTAACCCTACACCTAAAGGAGCTGGAGAAAGAACAGCAAATAAAGCCTAAACCCAGCAGGAGAAGAGAAATAATAAAGATCAGAGCAGAAATCAATGAAATAGAAACTAAAAGAACAGTAGAACAGATCAACGAAACTAGGAGCTGGTTCTTTGAAAGAATTAACAAGAT
>NW_027983299.1:0-203 GCF_054177405.1 Leptonychotes weddellii
TTAATTTTTTTTTTTAAAGATTTTATTTATTTATTTGAGAGAGAGAGAATGAGAGACAGAGAGCATGAGAGGGAGGAGGGTCAGAGGGAGAAGCAGACTCCCCGCCGAGCAGGGAGCCCGATGTGGGACTCGATCCCGGGACTCCAGGATCATGACCTGAGCCGAAGGCAGTCGCTTAACCAACTGAGCCACCCAGGCGTCCC
>NW_027983300.1:0-203 GCF_054177405.1 Leptonychotes weddellii
TACCTCTGAAAGTCCCTAGCTTCCCTGGAGTAGGAGGCTCAAGATCTCCAGGTCAGCACTGGATCTAAATTCTGGCCCCAGCTATGCACAATGGGAAGCCCCTCCAGAGCAGATAAAAAGAGAGGAAAGGAAACTGTTTTCTCCAGAACGGACTTCGCCAGCCCAGCAGTGGGGATGCCTCTCTGCCACAGGGGCCTGCCCAC
>NW_027983301.1:0-203 GCF_054177405.1 Leptonychotes weddellii
TCTTAAAATAAAATAAAATAAAGGGCTGGCACTCTTTCCTCCAACTTTATTTTCTTCTTTTCTCCCCTTTGGGAGCCAAACATTACAGACTAAGACATTCAAAAGCAACTGCATATAAAAGGAAAATTAGGAAGTGACCACATGTGGCGCCTGGGTGGCTCAGTCAGTTGGACGTATGCCTTTGGCTCAGGTCATGATCTCAG
>NW_027983302.1:0-203 GCF_054177405.1 Leptonychotes weddellii
TTTCTTTTTTTTTTAAAGATTTTTTATTTATTTATTTGAGACAGAGAGAATGAGAGACAGAGAGCATGAGAGGGAAGAGGGTCAGAGGGAGAAGCAGACTCCCTGCCGAGCAGGGAGCCCGATGCGGGACTCGATCCCGGGACTCCAGGATCATGACCTGAGCCGAAGGCAGTCGCTTAACCAACTGAGCCACCCAGGCGCCC
>NW_027983303.1:0-203 GCF_054177405.1 Leptonychotes weddellii
AGGACTCGGCGCAGGAAGGCGCCCGTTCCGGTGCTGGTACTTACAGAGCTTCTGCAGTGGGCCACACTCCGTGAGGTGACTCCCCTAGAGATTCCTCCTGCAGCCCTGACAGCATCCTCAGTATTGGTTTCCCCACTGTACAGATAGGACCCCTTGCCCAGGACCATTAGATTTCAAATCTCACTCTGTCTGATGGCCAGACC
>NW_027983304.1:0-203 GCF_054177405.1 Leptonychotes weddellii
GGCTACGCCCACCGCGAGCGGCCAGGCTAGACCTCGCACCCACATCCGTCGATGCAAACGCTGCGGGTTCTCTGTCTCTCTCGTGTGGTGAGAGCCCCGACCGCACTCAGGACCCCGCACGCGGGCCTGCAGGTCCCATGCAGGGTTCAGAGGGCGCGTGGCCGCGGGCGAAGCTGGACATCGCATCCCAGTGGGCACTAGGC
>NW_027983305.1:0-1067 GCF_054177405.1 Leptonychotes weddellii
ACACGGGGCTCAATCCCAGGACCCTGGGATCATGACCTGAGCTGAAGGCAGACACTTGACGACTGAGCCACCCAGGCACCCCTCAAGACTTGTTTTTAAATTTTGTTAGGAAAGGTCTATAGAAACCTTTGCATTGGGCTAGTTAGCCCTGCTACTAAGTTGTGATCTTTTTTTTACTATTAATCATGATTTTTATATTCTGATGAATGGAGTCCAAATATTTACCCTCCCTGTGTGAGCTCCAGAAATTCTTCAGCTTATAGCTCCCTTGTTCTTTGCTCAGCTTCTGGAGAGTTATCAGTCTGTGTGCTCGATTATTGTTCATCCAGAGACTCAGGGGATCCTTCTCCAGAATTCTGGAGTTCTTTACATAGCTCCATTCTCTGTTCCACAAATTCTACCTGCCTCAGCCTCTCCAAACTCTAATTTCTACTCCTGAATTCAACAAGACCACTTTGTTATTCTTGGGTTTCCCCTTTTTTGCCCCATGGTCTGAAAATTGCCTCCAGGCAAAATATTAGAGATCCTAGGACTCACCTTATTTGTTTCCCTTCTCTTGGTCTCCCATTCCTTTTAAGCCAGTGTCATAAGAGCATTTTTCCACATATTTTCATTAGTGTTCAAGGTTGCTTATAATGCTATGGCTAGTTGCACATGAGCAGAAGTAAAAGTTATCACTTTGCTTTTTGTACTAACATTATATCCTGGAAATCATTGTATATTAATTTTTAGAGATCTTTATTTTTTATAGCTTCCTAAAACCCTATTATATGTGTACATATCATAGTCTATTCAGTCAATCTATAGTTTGCCATTTAGGTAATTTCTAATCTTTTTGCAATTACAAATAATGTTGTAATGAATAATCTGGTACATATGTATTTTCATAATTTTTGAGGTGTATCTTCAGGGTATATTCCTGAAAGTGTAATTATTAGGTCATAGGGTAAATGCATATATAGGTTTGTTAGATGTAACTGTTTCCCTCCATATAGGTTGTACTGTTTTGCATTCCTACCAAGAGATGAGAATGCTTATTTTCCCATATCCTCCTCTATAGAGTATGT
>NW_027983306.1:0-203 GCF_054177405.1 Leptonychotes weddellii
AGGACTCGGCGCAGGAAGGCGCCCGTTCCGGTGCTGGTACTTACAGAGCTTCTGCAGTGGGCCACACTCCGTGAGGTGACTCCCCTAGAGATTCCTTCTGCAGCCCTGACAGCATCCTCAGTATTGGTTTCCCCACTGTACAGATAGGACCCCTTGCCCAGGACCATTAGATTTCAAATCTCACTCTGTCTGATGGCCAAACC
>NW_027983307.1:0-203 GCF_054177405.1 Leptonychotes weddellii
TTTTTTTTTTTTTTAAAGATTTTTATTTATTTATTTGACAGAGAGAGAGATAGCGAGAGCAGGAACACAAGCAGGGGGAGTGGGAGAGGGAGAAGCAGGCTCCCCGCAGAGCAGGGAGCCCGATGTGGGACTCGATCCCAGGACCCTGGGATCATGACCTGAGCTGAAGGCAGACGCTTAACGACTGAGCCACCCAGGCGCCC
>NW_027983308.1:0-203 GCF_054177405.1 Leptonychotes weddellii
CCAACCAGAGTAATTTATAAAAGAAATAAACATTTACAACAACAAAGCTCAGAGCATTTAAAGCATACTTCTTGCTATTAGCTGTTTGCAAAGACCATAAACTCCACGAGAACTCTGAAATGCAGACTGTGACTTATAACCCTGATAGTATTCCACACTGATTACATATTGGAGGTACTTAAGAATATTCATTGATTGAATAC
>NW_027983309.1:0-203 GCF_054177405.1 Leptonychotes weddellii
GGCACACAGATATGTCAAGGATGACCATGCAGGTTACCACACCTATTGCTGAGAGTATATAAACACCCCAGTCCAGAGATGAAATGCAACCTCAGAATCTTCTCACTGTCACTCAGGCACACTCACATCTCCTGCCAACATGTCCTACAGCTGCTGCTCTGGAAACTTCTCCTCCCGCTCCCTTGGGGGCTACCTGCGCTACC
>NW_027983310.1:0-203 GCF_054177405.1 Leptonychotes weddellii
TATTAAAACAAAGTAGTATTTGAAGAGATTACAATATGATTTAGCTCAAACCATAGATAATAGTTCTAAAAACAGTGATGTGACAATAGCCAAAGTGTGGAAGGAGCCAAGATGTCCATCGATAGATGAATGGATAAAGAAGATGTGGTATATATATATATATATATATATATATATATATATATATATATATATATAATGGA
>NW_027983311.1:0-203 GCF_054177405.1 Leptonychotes weddellii
GGGGGCGGAGCAAGATGGCGGAGGAGGAGGAGACCTGGATTTCGTCTCCTCTCAGGAATTCAGCTGGATAGGGATCAAACCATTCTGAACACCTACAAACTCAACAGGAGATCGAAGAAAAGAAGAGCAACAACTCTCTCATCAGAAAAGCGACCACTTTCTGGAAGGTAGGACGTGCGGAGAAGTGAATCCGAGGCGATATT
>NW_027983312.1:0-203 GCF_054177405.1 Leptonychotes weddellii
TTCTTTTTTTTTTTTTTTTTTTAAAGATTTTATTTATTTATTTGAGAGAGAGAGAATGAGAGACAGAGAGCATGAGAGGGAGGAAGGTCAGAGGGAGAAGCAGACTCCCTGCCGAGCAGGGAGCCCGATGCGGGACTCGATCCCGGGACTCCAGGATCATGACCTGAGCCGAAGGCAGTCGCTTAACCAACTGAGCCACCCAG
>NW_027983313.1:0-203 GCF_054177405.1 Leptonychotes weddellii
GGGTGCCTGGGCGGCTCAGTCGTTAAGCGTCTGCCTTCAGCTCAGGTCACGATCCCAGGGTGCTGGGATGGAGCCCCACATCGGGGTCCCTGCTCCGCAGGAAGCCTGCTTCTCCCTCTCCCACTCTCCCTGCTTGTGTTCCCTTTCTCGCTGTGTCTCTCTCTGTCAGGTAAATAAATAAAATCTTTACCAAAAAAAAAATA
>NW_027983314.1:0-203 GCF_054177405.1 Leptonychotes weddellii
AAACAGATAAAGGACTTACTTTTCTTATTTTTAGTTATTTTAAAAGGTAATTTTGTGTAAAGCAAAAACAAAAAAATGTATTATGGAGTTCATAACATGTAAAAGTAAAATGTTTAACAGTGACAGCATAAAGGATAGGAGAAAAGAACTGGAAGTATTCAACTATAAGGTTCTTACCCTACATGAAGTGACATAAATAAGTC
>NW_027983315.1:0-203 GCF_054177405.1 Leptonychotes weddellii
AATGAATCATGGAACACTTCATCTAGAACTAATGATGTAATGTATGGGGATTAACATAAGAATAAAAAAAAATATATATATAAAAAAAATTAATACCTGATAACTATTAAAATTTTTGAACATTAAACCCCGAGGTAGGATCGTAAACAATTATATAAAATATTTTTTCTTTAAAATAATAAATAACTGTCTTCAAATTGAGT
>NW_027983316.1:0-1067 GCF_054177405.1 Leptonychotes weddellii
AAAGAAAAGAAAACCCAATAAACTCCACCCCAAAATTGCTAGAACTGATAGAGGAATTCAGCAGTCACAGGATATAAAAATCAATGCACAGAAGTCAGTTGCATTTTTATATACCAATAATGAAGCAGCAGAAAGAGAAATCAAGGAATCGATCCCATTTATAACTGCACCAAAAATCATAAGATACTTAGGAATAAACTTAAGTTACCAAAGAGGTAAATAATCTGTACTCTGAAAACTATAGAACACTTATGAAAGAAATGGAGGAAGATGCAAAGAAATAGAACATTCGCTCATGGATTGCAAGAATAAATATTGTTAAAATGTCTGTGTTACCCAAAACAATCTCCACATTCAATGCAAGCCCTATCAAAATACCATCAACTTTTTCCACAGAGCTGGAACAAACAATCTTAAAATTTGTATGGAACCAGAAAAGGCCCTCAATATCCAAAGGAATGTTGAAAAAGAAAACAAAGCTGGCACACAGTGCCAGACTTCAAGCTCTATTACAAAGCTGTCATCATCCAGACAGTATGGTACTGGCACAAAAACAGACACATACATCAATGGAACAGAATAGAGAGCCCAGAAAAGGACCTCCAACTCTATGGTCAACTAATCTTTGACAAAGCAGGAAAGAATATCCAATGGAAAAAAGACGGTCTCTTCAACAAATGGTGTTGGGAAAATTCTGCCACAAGCAAAAGAATGAAACTGGACCATTTTCTTACACCATACACAAAGATAAACTCGGAAAGGATAAAAAACCTAAATGTGAGACAGAGATCCATCAAAATCCTAGAGGAGAACACAGGCAGCAACCTCTTGGACCTTGGCCGCAGTCACTTCTTCCTAGACACATCGCCAAAGGCAAGGAAAACAAAAGCAAAAATGAACTACTGGGATTTCATCAACTTAAAAAGCTTTTGCACAGCAGAAGAAACAGTCAACAAAACTAAAAGGCAACCTACAGAATGAGAGAAGATATTTGCAAATGACATATCAGATAAAGGGTTAGTATCCAAGATCTATAAAGAATTTATCAAACTCAACACCCAAAAAAA
>NW_027983317.1:0-203 GCF_054177405.1 Leptonychotes weddellii
TTTTTTTTTTTTAAAGATTTTATTTATTTATTTGAGACAGAGAGAATGAGAGACAGAGAGCATGAGAGGGAAGAGGGTCAGAGGGAGAAGCAGACTCCCTGCCGAGCAGGGAGCCCGATGCGGGACTCGATCCCGGGACTCCAGGATCATGACCTGAGCCGAAGGCAGTCGCTTAACCAACTGAGCCACCCAGGCGCCCAATG
>NW_027983318.1:0-203 GCF_054177405.1 Leptonychotes weddellii
TTTTTTTTTTTTTTTTAAAGATTTTATTTATTTATTTGAGAGAGAGAGAATGAGAGACAGAGAGCATGAGAGGGAAGAGGGCAGAGGGAGAAGCAGACCCCCTGCTGAGCAAGGAGCCCGATGTGGGACTCGATCCCGGGACTCCAGGATCATGACCTGAGCCGAAGGCAGTCGCTTAACCAACTGAGCCACCCAGGCGCCCC
>NW_027983319.1:0-203 GCF_054177405.1 Leptonychotes weddellii
CTTAAAAAAAAAAAAAAAAAAAAGAAGCACCGGAACCAAACCTCAGTGACTTATCGGTGTTCTTTTGCCTTCTTCCAAACCTTCCAAAATCACACCTGTGGATGAGGGCATCAATTAACATTATTATCCATAAAGAATCACAAATAAAACCCAATGGCTGTTGTGAATCGTGAGAGCCATAACCACTTCAAACGTGGAGGGGT
>NW_027983320.1:0-203 GCF_054177405.1 Leptonychotes weddellii
CCTTGCTGAGCAGGGAGCCCGACGTGGGGCTCAATCCCAGGACACCGGGATCATGACCTGAGCGGAAGGTAGACACCCGACTGAGCCACCCAGGCACCCCTCTTCTACCCACTTTTTAATTGGATTGTTTTCTTTCTCTAAAGATTGGAGAGTTCTTTGTATATTCTGGATGTAAGTCCTTCAACATTTTTTTTTTTTTAAGA
>NW_027983321.1:0-203 GCF_054177405.1 Leptonychotes weddellii
GCCTGGTGGTGGGTATTGAGGAGGGCACATTCTGCATGGAGCACTGGGTGTTATGCACAAACAATGAATCATGGAACACTTCATCTAAAACTAATGATGTAATGTATGGGGATTAACATAAGAATAAAAAAAATATTGCAAACAAACAAAAAAAAAATTTTGTGGTTTTAATTAAAAGATTTAATGTGCAACAAATTTATAAC
>NW_027983322.1:0-203 GCF_054177405.1 Leptonychotes weddellii
AGCGAGGGACGTAAGAGCAGTCTATGAGCTTTAAAGTTCCACACAAATAAGACACACTTTGTTTTTTTTGCATTTATAAAAAATTTTATTATGTTATATTAATCACCATACATTAGGGGCGCCTGGGTGGCTCAGTTGGTTAAGCAGCTGCCTTCGGCTCAGGTCATGATCGCAGGGTTCTGTGATCGAGCCCCGCCTTAGGC
>NW_027983323.1:0-203 GCF_054177405.1 Leptonychotes weddellii
AATAAAAAAAAAAAAAACCCTCTAGCCAGACTCATTAAAAAAATAAAAGAGGCCTCAAACAAAATCAGAAATGAAAGAGAAATGACAATAGACACCAGAGAAATACAAAGAATTGTAATAGAACATTATGAAAATTAAATGCCAACAAATTGGAAAACCTAGAAAAAAATGGATAAATTCCTAGAAACATATAACCAACCAAA
>NW_027983324.1:0-203 GCF_054177405.1 Leptonychotes weddellii
CCTCCCCATCTTCTAGCTGCAACCAGTTCTTTCTCTTCTCCAAATGTGTCGTCCATACAGTCCTTGCCGCCACACGCGTACTCCACCCCTCAGCCGTCCCTCCCTCCCGTGAGGCCTTCCGCACCCTTGCCCTTCGTGCCGCCTTCACCGGTCCCTTCTGTTCCAGCCCTTGCTACTTCCATCCCACCTCCTGTCTCTCCACC
>NW_027983325.1:0-203 GCF_054177405.1 Leptonychotes weddellii
GCAAGTTCTGCATGGAGCACTGGGTGTTGTGCACGAACAATGAATCATGGAACACTTCATCTAGAACTAATGATGTAATGTATGGGGCTTAACATAAGAATAAAAAAAAAATAAAATAAAAAAGAACATTAATAAAATATATTGAAACTAAACATTTGGAAATTTTTAAGATTTTACCGAGCTATGTTAAATAATGATTTAAT
>NW_027983326.1:0-203 GCF_054177405.1 Leptonychotes weddellii
CTTCCTCCTCTCATCCTCAGGTCTTTACTCACACTGCTTCTGCCTCCTCTGAGCAATCCTTCCTGATGCCCCCAGCCACATTTCCCTTTCTCTCTCCCATCATATTTCGTTCCCCTATCTCAGTGATCTGCTTTGTATTTGAATTACCCGTGTGTGCATCTACCTCTCCCTCTCCATTGTGAGTCATCATTAGGCATGATTGC
>NW_027983327.1:0-12249 GCF_054177405.1 Leptonychotes weddellii
AAGTTTGAACCCATTCTTTACTCCTCTTCCCCAGCATGTTTTAAGTATATGGTGTCATACTTTATATTCTTATATTTTGTGAATCCTTTGACTGACTTTTATAAATATACTTATTTTTATTGCTTTTATGCTTCCTACTTTTCTTAATCCTATATATGGTCTTCCCTTTGCACTCAAAGAGTCCCCTTTAACATTTCTTACAAGGCTGATTTAGTGGTCATGACTTCCTTTAACTTATGTTTGTTTGGGAACCTCTTTCTCTCCCTCTTTTCTGAATGATAGCCTTGCTGGATAGAGTATTCTTGACTTCAAGTTTTTTCTTTCAGCACTTTGAATATATCATGCAACTCTCTTCTGGCCTGCAATGTTTCTGCTGAAAAAAATCAGCCTTACTGGGTTTCCTTTGAATGTAACTGTTTCTCTTGCTACTTTTAAAATTCTCCCTTTATCACTACTTTTTGCCATTTTAATCACTGTGTGTCTTAGTGTAGACCTCCTTGGGTTGATTTTGTTGGGGGCTCTCTGTAGTTCCTGGACCTGGATTTCTGTTTCCTACTGCAGATTTGGTTAGTTTTCAGCTATTTTTTCTTTAAATAAATTTTGTGCCCCCTCTTTTCTTCTCTGTCTGGTATCTCTGTGATGCAAATAGTATTGTACTTGATGGTGTTGCTGAGTCCCCTAAGTCTGTCTTCATTTATTATTATTATTTTTTCTCTCCCCTGTTCAGCTTGATAGCTTTTCATTACTCTGTCTTCCAGGTCACTGATCTGTTCTTCTTTCTCTAGTCTACTATTTATTCCATCTAGTGTATTTTTAATTTCAGTTATTGAATTCTTCATTTCTGAATGGTTCTTTTTTATGTTTTTCTGTCTCTTTGTTAAGTATATCACTGAGGTTCTCCACTCGTTTCTCAAGTTCTTTGAATATATTTATGACCATTACTTTAAATTCTCTATCAGGAATACTACTTATCTCCATTTCATTTAGCTCTTCTTTTGTGTGATTTTGTCATGATCTTTTATTTGGGATATATTCCTCTCTCTCCTTATTTTGTTTAACTCTTTGTCTGTTTCTATGTGTTAGGAAAGACAGCTATGTCTCCTGCTCTTAGAAGTAGTGGCCTTATGAAGAAGAGGTCCCATGGTGTCCTGAATTACAATGTCACCTGTTCACCAGAACCTGGTGCTTCAGGTGTGTCTCCTATGTGTGTTGTGTGCACCCTACTGTTGTGGCTGAGCTGCATTGGCCTTCAGTCCAGTCATCTGTAGTGGCTCTCTATTGTAGGCAGAGCATGGTTCCTGTGTTGTTAGTGGGCCAGTCTGGCCACCTTGGGCATGAGTTGAATCAGGCCAGGAGTTTACTAAAGATGCAGTAGCGATGAATGGCAGGGTATTTTCCCTGTGTTGTTTTCTGAGAAGCTTTTTCTGATTGGCAGTGTCTGCAGTTAGACCAGATGTCTGCCCCCAACCCACTGCTGGAGCAGCAGTTAAACTGGTGTATGTGATTATGTTCCTCTCTCCCTGGGATGGGAGTCACTTCAGAGTGTTGCTGGCCCCTGTGTCAGGGCTGCTTGCACACTGCCAGACCTGTGATATCAGTTTAGACTGGCTCCAGCTAAGAGCTTATCAGAAGGGGCAGGACTGTAGGAGAACACAGTGGGTAGGGCAAGCAGGTGTTAGCAAGGTTTGTCCAGGTCCACAGTGGGAGGGGACCTGCAGCCACAGGGATTGAGGCAGGCCCAGTTGGAGGGAGTGGATCTGCAGAAGCATACAGGGGTAGGATATGGTGTTAGTGAGGTTTGTGTGGGTCTGCTGTGAGAGGAGACCTGAAGCCAAGGCCTGGTTGGAGGTTGCCTGTTCTCAGGAGAATGCGGTGGCACCATGGGCTTTTAGTAAGTTAGATGAAGAGAGTTCAAGCTTTGCTAGGTCTTGAATGTGTCACTGTTTCTAGGCTGGGGAGCTGGATAGGGAAATGGTTCATGCCACCTCCTTTGTTCCTGGGCAAGTCTCCCATGATCCTTCCCCCTTCAGTTCTGAGGTATTATGATTAGTAAACAAACTCCCTTCCGTATATCTCAGGCTCTTTTCAAACTGTTGCTTCTATGTTATAACTCTTGGGAGCTGTTTGTTGTGCTGCCTCTTTAAGGGCAGGGACTCCGTTTCCTCTTACTTCTCACCTGTCCCAGAGTCCAGCCACTGATTTTTAAAGTTCCAGGTGTTAAGCTCTGTTGATTATAAGAACTCATGAAATTCAGCCCCTCTGGTTTCAAAGCCAAAAGTTATGGGGATTTATTTTCCCTGTGTGGGTTCCCCAGTGTGCAAGTCTATTTTCTTTCTCCATTTCTGCAGCATCCCTCCCTCCAGGGGACACTCCCACGGGTCCATTAGCTCCCTACCATATCTCCACCCTTCCTACCCACTTGATGTGGCCTCTTTACATTTAGCTGTGGAGTTTATTTTGTAAGCCTTTGTGTTGTTTTCTGGGTTATTTGCACTGATGTGGGTGTTATCTAGTTGGATCTATGGGAGAAGGTGAGTTTAGGGTCCTCCTACACTACCGTCTTCCTTGGAAGTCCTTTTTATAGAGAAATACCTAAATTTTATATATTTTAGAGAAATATCTAAAATTCTTTCCTCATCCTTACTTGAGTTGTCTTTTTATTGTTGAGTTATAAGAATTATTTACATATTCTGTAAATTATTGATTTTAATCCTCATATAAATATTAAAACTCATGTCATGAGTTTTAAATTATTTTAAATATTTGATTTAACCATCATATAAATATTAAAATTCATGTCATGCCCCCACTGAATACAAGTCTTTTATCAGATATATGGTTTGCAAGCATTTCCTCCCATTCTATGAGTTGTCTTTTCGCTTTCTTAATCATGTCCTTTCATGCACAGATTTTTAAAATTATATCCAGTTTTTCTATTTTCTTCTTTTGTTGCTTTTGCTTTTGGTCTCCTACCTAAAAAAACATTGTCCAATCCAAGGTCACAGGGTTTAAATCTGTTTTCTTCTAAGAATTTTAGTTTCCATTGTTATGTTTATAGTGTTATTTTTCATATCTTATGTTAATTAGTGGTTCAACTTCTTTATTTTGTATTTGGATGTCCAGTCATCCCAGCACCATTTGTTGTAGATTGTCCTTCCCACACTGAATTATTTTGGCACTCTTCTTGAAAATGAATTGACCATAAATGTAAAGGTATATTTCTAGACTCTTGATTCTACTCATTTGATTGTTAGGTCTATCTTTATGCCAGTACTACCATACAGTCTTGATTATGGTACTTAGTATTAAATTTTGAAACCAGGATTTGTGAGTCCTCCAGTTTTGCACTTCATTTTCAAGATTGTTTTAAATATTCTGAGTCCCTTGCATTTCCATATTAATTTTGGGATCAGTTTGCCAATTTCTGAAAGAAAAAAAAGCTAGAATTTTGATAGGGATTGCATTGCACCTATACAATGGGGAATACTGTCATCTTAAAAAAAATAAATCTAATTAATGAACCCAGGATCCTCCACAGATTTAGGCATTTTAAATTTCTTTTAGCTTATGGTCTTACTCCTCTTCTGTTAAATTAATTTCTATAAATTTATTAATAGTAAAACTAATATATTTTACTCATTTTGGTGCTATTGTAAATGGAATTGTTTATTTTCAATTCATTTCTAGATTGGTCATTACTAGCATTTAGAAATGCAACTAATTTTTAAATATTGATGTTATATCTTTCAACCTTGCTGATATATAGAACAAATCTTACATTCTTAGGATAAATCCCACTTGATAATAATATATAATCCTTTTATATATTTTTGGATTTGGTTTGCTAGTCTTTAGTCAAGAATATGTAAGTAATATCAATCTGTAGTCTCTCTCTCTCTCTCATCTCCCGCCCCCCGCCCCCCGCCATTTTTTAATGATGTCTGTCAGGTTTTGGTATCAAGGTACTATTTGCCTCGTAAAATAAACTGAGAATTATTGGTGGCAATTCTATAAACATTTGATATAATTCACAGGTGAAGCCATGTGGTCCTGGGCTAGTCTTTGGGGAATTTTAAAAAAGTACCAATTCAGTTTCTTTGTTATTGGCCCTTGAAGATTTCCTGTTTATTTTTGAGTCAGTTTTAGCACTTAGCATCTTTTTTAGGAATTTATTCACTTTATGTAGGTTATTTAATTTGCTGGCATAGAGTTGTTTATATAACAAATACCCTTATAATCTTTTAAGTTGTTTCAGTGTAGCAGTAATATGACCTCTTTTATTTCTGATTTTAATAAGATGTTTTCTTTCTCTTTCTGTCTCTCTCTTCCCCCCCCTCTTTTGTTCAATATAGCTAATGGTTTGTCCATGTTCTTGATCTTTTCAAAGAAACAACATTTGATTTCATTGATTTTCTCTGTTTTTCTATACTCATTTTCACTTATATCTGGCCTAATTGTCATTATTTTTTTCCTTCTACTTGCTTTTTGTTTAGTTTGCTCTTATTTTTCTAGCTTTTAATGGTGGAATGTTAGGTTATTGATTTGAAATTTTCATTTTAAAATAGGAGTTTGCAATTATAAATTTACCTTTAGGCACTGCTTTCACTGCATCCATAAATTTTGATACATTGTGTTTTTTTATTAATCTCAAAATATTTTAATATTTCACAGTGATTTCTTATTAACCACATCAGTTATTTAGTGATGTGTTCTTTAATTTCCACATATTTGGGAATGTTCAAATCAACTTTCTGTTACTGATTTCTAATTTCATTCTATTGGGCTCAGAGAAAATGCTTTTAAATATTTCAATCCTTTAAATTTATTGAAGTTTGTTTTATGGCCTAGCATAGGCCATTCTTCTGATAAATGCTTCCTGTGCATAGAATAATGCATATTCTGCTGTTGTTAAGTGTACTGTTACTTGTCTGTTAAGTCTATTCGTTTTATGGTGTTTTTAAGTCTTTTATTTCTTTTAATATTCTGTGTAGTTGTTTTATTTATTACTTAAAGTGGATTGTTAAAGTATCCAGCTATTATTGTTGAATTGTCTATATCTCTCTTCAGTTTTATCAGTTTTTGCTTCATATATTTAAGGTCTTTGTTACTAGTTACAAATATGTTTATAATTGTTATTTATTTTTGGTGGATTAACCATTTCACTAATGTAAGATGTCCTTATTTGTCTCTATAAAAATTTTTGTATTAAAGGTTATTATTTTTAAAAGTTTTTATTTATTTATTTATTTGACAGAGAGAGACACAGTGAGAGAGGGAACACAAGCAGGGGGAGTGGGAGAGGGAGAAGCAGGCTTCCTATAGAGCAGGGAGCCCAATGGGGAGCTGGGTCCCAGGATCCTGGGATTATGACCTGAGCCGAAGGCAGACACTCAATGACTGAGCCACCCAGGCACCCCTTAAAGGCTATTTTTTTGATGTTAGTTTAGCCACTTCAGCTCTTTTTGGTTACTATTTACATGGTATATTTTTTTTATCATTTATTTGCTACCTATTTGTGTTTTTTTTAATAAAAATATGATTCTTCTAGATATAACATAATTAGAACAAGTTTTTTTTTTCTTCTTTTGTTCCTTTTTAAAGACTTTATCCATTTATTTATTTGAGAGAGAGAGCACAAGTCAGGGGAGGAGCAGAGGGAGAGGGACAAGCCGACTCCACGCCAAGCTCAGAACCTGACATGGGTCTTGATTCCATGACCCTTTATATATATATAAAAATATAAATATATATATTTTATATTTTTCATATTTTCAATAGAATAGATACCTTGGTCTAGCTTCAATTGTACAGAGTAATTTCAATTAATAAGAGTGAGAAAATATATTTGCATTTTACAATGCATAATTGATGACAATTACACCAACACAATGTAATGTTTTTATTGATGGCATAATAGAACATTACTGTATAACCATCATTAAACAATAAAGCATCTTCAATAAAATTAAATGTAATTTTGTTTATACCATTACATATAATGTAAAAATTATTTTTTAGGAAAAAGTTTAAAATAGCCTCTGGGATAATTTGAAATATACCATTGCTTCTTTCCATGCTTGTAAAAGAAGCATACTGTATGCATCAAAATTAATTTTCATTTTAACCCAGTATATAATCATGTTAAATAATTTGTTTGAATACTAGATTGATAAAAATATCATTTAGTACAGTAGAAAATATTTAGAACTAAAAAGTTCCCTTTCAAAGCAAATAAATTCTCTAAAGTTTCCACTGCAGCTACTTTGTTTTCATGACATTTATATTTTAATTCTTTTTGATCCAAGATTAAAACTTCTTGGTTTTAAAGCAGTTTATTTTTGTACCTGTTACAATCAGCGTCAAATGAATATGCTATGACACATTTTTAACTTCAAATTATATTTAGAATGGTTCTTGTTTTGTCTTTTTTTATTGACAGAATTACATATATATTTTACCAAATATTTATTGTTATTAGTTATATATTATAACTGCTTAATTATACATATATAATTCTATCACTAAAGACATATGAAAAGATAAAATAAGAATCATTTTAAGTATAATGATTATATTCTAAGTATATTTATGTAAACATATATAGCCTTAATATGTCCGTTTCTTGTAACACTGGTTGGTGTGTCATTTAGAGCTCTTGCCTTGGTTGCAGAAATAGAAATCAACTTTATGTTAACTAAAATTGCCAAAAATGTATCTGGAGGATCAAAGACTTTGCAAGAGTGAGGAGTCTGGAGGAAACAAATGAAAAGAAACGAAGGCATACCTGGGGAGCCAAAGAGATAAGAGCTGGAAAAAGAAGGTTTTCATGGAGTTATGGGGTGGGGGGGGAGAGGGGAGGGAAGGAAGCAGGAAGGAAGACTAGTGAAATATTGGATAAAAATATCAAAGAGATACACAATAAAATTTTCCACAACTGAAGGACATGATTTTTTTTAAATTGAAAATATCCACACTAGGCACATCATTATGAAATTTTAGAATACCAGGATTGTAGACAAGGTCACAAGAACTTCCAGAGGGAAATAATCAGTTCACATTCACAGTTTCAAGGATGGGAATAGCACTGGACTTATTAACAGCAATACCCTAAGCTAGAAGACTGTGGAAAATTGCTATCAAAATTCTAAGGTGGCAAATAGCAGTATAGATTATTAGGATTAGCCAGTTGACAATAGGAGATGAAAACTGAATTACAGCTTCTTTTTTTTTGCATGTAAAATGTAGAAAAAACAAACAACAACAACAACAAAAACTCCTAAAGCCCCTTCAGAGGAAGCTAATAGAGGAAACCAAGTAACAAGATAATGGAGTAAACTAAGAAGAAGGAGGAACATGTCTAGCCTAAGGGCAATACTTACAAATTATTTTCTGTACTACTTTGTGTTTTTAATTTTTTCAAAATGAAAAAAAATAGAGTGATGTTTAGAGCCATGTTAAATATTTACTCTCTACCATAAAAAAATCAAATTATTTTTAATGTCTAAAAGGTTAGTCTTAAAATTACTTAGAAATGCTTTGAATATAAGAGATATATGTTATAAACATAAGAAGTTACAATGGTAAGTGTTCTAACTAGAGTAACTCTAAACAGAGAGTAATGCCACCTAAGAGATCACTTGGAAAATTGTGTGTTAAATTTTGTTTCCTTTCAATTACATTTATTTATTTTTTTATCCTTTTTTTTAATGTTATGTTAATCACCATACATTACATCATTAGTTTTTGATGTAGTGTTCCATGATTCATTGTTTGCGTATAACACCCAGTGCTCCATTCAGTACGTGCTCTCTTTAATACCCATCACCAGGCTAACCCATCCCCCCACCCCACCCCACCCCAGAACCCTCAGTTTGTTTCTCAGAGTCCATAGTCACTCATGGTTCATCTCCCCCTCCTATTTCAATTACATTTAATTAATTAAAGACAAATAGTTTGATATTTTCTGCCATTAAGGCATTGGAGAGACTGATGTGTTTCAGACATTTAAATGATATAGCTACCCATAAGTATGTTTTGGTATGTATTGATTCTTTGAATAGATAAAATAAGTGTTCTAAGAACCTGTGAGTACTTGGGACGCCTGGGTGGCTCAGTCGGTTAAGCGTCTGCCTTCGGCTCAGGTCATGATCCCAGAGTCCTGGGATCAAGTCCCGCATCGGGCTCCCTGCTCCGCGGGGAGCCTGCTTCTTCCTCTGCCTCTGCCTCTCTCTCTCTCTATCTCTCATGAATAAATAAATAAAATCTTTAAAAATAAATTAAAAAAAAAGAACCTGTGAGTACCAGTGTTAAAGAACTATTCCTCACTGCAGAGAAAAGTACCTGATCTCAACTTGTCTAACTACCAGCTCTGCCAACTCAGTGACTAAGAGAATAAGGGAAGATATATAGCCACAAATTTAGCTATATTTAGTGAGGATTTTGAATTTATTAGGAGACATCATAATATTTAAAATCAAACATATAAAAATAATAATTTCAAGAGTATGATAATACAAATTATTACTAAGGCCAGAAAAATGTTAGAGAAAAAGGAAAGAATACTCTTATCCTAAAGTATGTTTTCAAAATATATATTTCCAATCATAAGAATAGCCAGTCTCAAGGACTTTCTCTTCCAGTAAAGGTGGATTAGCTAGTTGATACCAACCCTCTCTCTGAAGACACTAAAATGACAGAAGAAATTTTTTAAATATCTTGTCAAAAATGCCAAACACACAAAAGCATGTATATGTGTATGTATTTATATAGGTATGAATATATAACTGAGCCAAGAACTTGGAAATTTCCTGGAGGCATTTGTCAATATATATCAGGTAGCTGAGAAGCTGAGCTGTGTTTTTGAAAAACTCAAATGGCAAAGTGGACCAAAGTGAGAAATCAGATTCACTTAGCACTGTAATTGCAAAGGGCTGTACCGTAAAAGTAAGAGTGTTTTCAAAATTGCTCGATCATGAAAGGACTCCTTCCTAGTTTCATGCCATTTTGGTACTTTGGAAAATCCCAAACTCTTAACAAGGATTAAGGGATTTCTACATTTCTAATCGCTGGCAAAAACAAGCAGACAAACAAAATCAAGCAAAAGAATCATTTTTGAATAAAGGTAACATCATTCTTAACCCTAAGATATTTTCACAAATGATGTTTCAAATATAATATACAGCACATCATGACAGATAACAAGGAACAGGAAGATTCAAGACACCACAAGAGAGAACAGAGCAGTCGTTATTCTTTTGATTGCCACAAAAAAAAAAAAAAAAGAATAAGCATATGTAAATTCCAAACTATTAGAGGGAAATATTGAGTGACACATTTTTTCTTCTTTTTTTTAATCAATGCAAAAGAAGGCAAAAGGTGAAAGGAGATAGAAACAGAATGGGGAGGACAAATAGCATATAAAATGTATATGTCAGGTAGAGAAAGACAAATACTGTCTGATACCACTTATATGTGGAGTCTAAAAAAGCCAAACTTGTTGAAGCAGAGATTAGAATGTTGGTTATCAGGGGTTGGGGATTGCAGAAATGTGGAGATGATAGTTAAAGAATATGAACTTCTGGTTGTAAGATGAATAAGTTCTGGGGATCTAGTGTACAGAGTGGTGATTATAGTTAATAATACTGTATTATATACTTGAAAGTTGCTAATAGAGTAGATTTTAAATGTTCTCAGCACAAGAAAATGGTAATTATGAGATGTGATAGAGGTGTTAAAGTGATAATCATTTTGCAATATATAAATGTATCAAATCATCATATTGTGCATCTTAAACTTACACAATATTATATGTCAATTATATCTCAATAAAGCTGAAAAAACAAAATGTTAACTTTAAATATAAACTAAGCAATAATTGTATTAAATTTAAATGGAATGAATGTTTCAATTTATTTTTTTAAAGATTTTATTTATTTATTTGACAGAGAGAGAGTCACAGCAAGAGAGGGAACACAAGCAGGGGAAGTGGGAGAGGGAGAAGCAGCCTTCCCGCTGAGTGAGGTGAATGTTTCAATTTAAAACAAAGATTGTTAAACTGGAGAAATAACAAAATCCATATTTTGCTTTTATTAACCTGCTCATTCATTAACTTGTATTCTGCAACAAAGAATACAAGAAGTTTGAAAAGAATAGAACTGGTATATAATTGCAAATATTAAACACAAAAAAGCTGATATTGCTTGATAGTATTATCAGGAAATGTAGGCTTTAAGGTAATAATCATTATAGAGATAAAGAGGATTATCTCTATATATCAAACATAAAAATCTAATTCATGAGGAATACATAGCAGTTCTAAATTTGTATGCAGCTATAACATGCCCTCAAAGCATATGAAGTGAAAATTGATGAAATTGACAGGGGAAATAGAAAAATCAATGATCATAGTAGATGTTAACATGCTTTTTTTTTTTTACTGTATTAATAAATAGAAAAAAACTGACAAAACTTAAATAGTATATAGAACATTTGAAAAGCAAATCAACAAAATTGATCTAGTGAACTTGTTAGTATATTGTACCCACCTACTGAAGAATATATCATTCCAAGCACACATAAAATATTTGCAAACATTGCATTATGAACTAGACATAAGTTTCAAGAAGTTTTAAGGGACTGAAATCATATAATATGTGTTCTCTGACTATAGTCCAATTATACTAGAAATCAAAAATGAAATTGAGAAAATTCCCATATATTTGGAAATATATATGTATAATTACATACATATACAAATATCTATACATACAAATGTACATATACATACAAATATATATATACACAAACATATATATACACATACATACACACACATTGCTAAATACTTAAGGAAAAAAGAGTATCACAGAACTGGAGATTAGAAAATATTTGAAGCTGAATGATAATGAAACACTAACCTATCAGAATTTGTGTTATACAGTTAAAGTTCTGCTTGGGAGAAATTAATAGCCTTATATATTTATATTTTTTAAAAAGAAGCTATCACTAATCTGTGTATCCATTTTAAGAGGTTAGAACACAAACAATATATAGCCGAAGAAAAATAAAAAGATGGAAAAAATAGAATTAAGAGTAGAAATTAGAATTAATAAAGCTATAGTAATTAGTAGAAATTTATAAAAGCATGCATATGTAAATATATATGCTCTTATAAGCATATATGCAATGGAAACACATATAGGCAATGTAAAGAAAAAATGCCCAAGTATTTTTAATAAACTTATGAAAAATCATTGATGTGAGAGAACAAAATAAAGACAAAAATAACTATTATCAGGAATGAAAAGAATAAACATTACTGTAGATCTTCTAGAGTAAACATTAAAAATATAAAAGAAAGTTATAAACAAACTTTATGCCAAAAATGAAAATTTGAATGAAAAGGGAAATTTATAGGAATGTACACCAGGATTGTCACAAAAAGAAATAGAAAACTTGAATATTAATATACTTTTTAAAGAAATTTTTAAAAAATTAAATTAAAGTTTTAAAGTAATTAAAGTAATTACTTTAAAGTAATTATACAGTATAAAGTAATTATACAGTAATTAAAGTTTTCCATAATTTTCTAAGATCAGTTGGCTTTTCTAGCAGTTTCTAACAAATGTGCATGAAAAATAAGAAATACCAATATTTCACAAATTTCCAAAGTATGAAACAACAAAAAAACAGTTCAGTATTTTTGCTTTTTTCTTCCCCCCTGGTAAAACATTGACACTAAAACCCAGCAAAGAGAGTACAGGAAAATACTATTTTTAGGTAATCTTAGTCATAGTCAGAAATTCAAAACTATTAAGCAAAATTGAGAAACCCATATCTATAAAAAGTAAACACAAAAATGTGCTCATTTGAGGCTTATTTCAGAAATTCATGGTTCATTTAACATTTGAAAAATCAATAAATACAATTTGCCACATTACAGAATAAAGAAAACTCATATTATCTCAATAAAGAAAAAGCTGATTAAATTCAGAATCTATTTATAATAAAAGAAAAAAAAAACCTCAGCAAAGTAGGAAGAGAACTTCATTAAAAAAAATTTAAAAGATACCTACAAAATTACACAGAAGACATCATCCTTAATATTTAGTCTCTAAAAAACATTGACATTTTTCCCCTTCGAGAACAGGATTAAGAGATGGGTTTTCAGGGGCGCCTGGGTGGCTCAGTTGTTAAGTGTCTGCATTCGGCTCAGGTCGTGATCCCAGGGTCCTGGGATGGAGCCCAGCA
>NW_027983328.1:0-1067 GCF_054177405.1 Leptonychotes weddellii
CAAATCACTTTCTTTGCATTTACACCTGCAATAATACTTCACATTTGCTTTGATATACTTCCATTTGATATCATATCATTTGCATCGATGATATGGGATTTTCTTGAATTTCATGAAAGACCTCACTCCCATGAATGGCTCATACCCCATATACACTGTTTCATAATTGAGAAAAGATGGTAAATATCTCAGAATAGGAAACCATTCTTGATTTAGTAGGTCTGACATGAGGTTCCCATCCTACTCAGTTTTAATTCTAATGAATCACTTCTGGGGAAGGAGTATCTGCATTTTAATTTGGGGGGGAAAAAGCCAAAGAATGAATGTCTAAGTGTGAGACTGCAAGTACTAGTGAAGATTAAAACAGACAATGAAGTTTTCTACCTGGCCATAATATTCCACCTAAGAAAATAATCAAATACAGCACTAAATTCTACATAGCAGTCTCCACCTGATGACCAGACCGTGGAATTAACATGGAAACAGTCCAGAAATGGAAATGTTTTCAACAGGAAACTATTCCTAGGAAAGTTCTTCTGACTTAAAACCTTAGCAAGAACAATAGCCAGTGCCACTCTAAGTCCATTATCCAAACCAGGACACTTTCGAAAGTGAAAGAGGGAATATTATAATTACACCAGAACACTAGGCAAAACCCGACTGTCCCAGGCAAACTAAGCCTATCAATAATGTATTATCAACAGTGAAACTGCCCTGAGTGGAATGTTTTTTTTTTTTAAAGATTTGATTTATTTATTTGAGAGAGAGAGAATGAGAGACAGAGAGCATGAGAGGGAGGAGGGTCAGAGGGAGAAGCAGACTCCCTGCTGAGCAGGGAGCCCGATGCGGGACTCGATCCCAGGATTCCAGGACCATGACCTGAGCCGAAGGCAGTCGCTCAACCGACTGAGCCACCCAGGCGCCCTGAGTGGAATGTTTTTTACCAATTTGCGGCAAATCTTACCTTGGTGCAAGAAATCTTTCTTTTAAATCGTCAACATGGTGGTCATTATGCCTCTAAGAATAGTGGATAAGATATATTTATTTATTTATTTATTTATTTATTT
>NW_027983329.1:0-203 GCF_054177405.1 Leptonychotes weddellii
GGTCGCAAATTACCTTAATCACTAGACAGCCTATTATTTGAGCAAAACTCTGCTAATATTTCATTTGGATTCACATATTATTAGTTCCTTGAAAGCGACAAAATGACTTTTGAATGGAAATACTATAATTCATTTTTTTGGAATTCACACTAGTCTTCCCTCCATGAATCCACAGTCACAAAGTCTGACTCTGAGAAGAGAAA
>NW_027983330.1:0-203 GCF_054177405.1 Leptonychotes weddellii
GGCTGGTGCGCGAGATCGCGCAGGACTTCAAGACCGACCTGCGCTTCCAGAGCTCGGCCGTCATGGCCCTGCAGGAGGCGTGCGAGGCCTACCTGGTGGGGCTCTTCGAGGACACCAACCTGTGCGCCATCCACGCCAAGCGCGTCACCATCATGCCCAAGGACATCCAGCTGGCGCGCCGCATCCGCGGGGAGAGGGCGTAA
>NW_027983331.1:0-203 GCF_054177405.1 Leptonychotes weddellii
AGGACTCGGCGCAGGAAGGCGCCCGTTCCGGTGCTGGTACTTACAGAGCTTCTGCAGTGGGCCACACTCCGTGAGGTGACTCCCCTAGAGATTCCTCCTGCAGCCCTGACAGCATCCTCAGTATTGGTTTCCCCACTGTACAGATAGGACCCCTTGCCCAGGACCATTAGATTTCAAATCTCACTCTGTCTGATGGCCAAACC
>NW_027983332.1:0-203 GCF_054177405.1 Leptonychotes weddellii
AGGACTCGGCGCAGGAAGGCGCCCGTTCCGGTGCTGGTACTTACAGAGCTTCTGCAGTGGGCCACACTCCGTGAGGTGACTCCCCTAGAGATTCCTTCTGCAGCCCTGACAGCATCCTCAGTATTGGTTTCCCCACTGTACAGATAGGACCCCTTGCCCAGGACCATTAGATTTCAAATCTCACTCTGTCTGATGGCCAGACC
>NW_027983333.1:0-203 GCF_054177405.1 Leptonychotes weddellii
TTTATTATTTTTTTTATTCTTATGTTAATCCCCATACATTACATCATTAGTTTTAGATGAAGTGTTCCATGATTCATTGTTTGTGCATAACACCCAGTGCTCCATGCAGAATGTGCCCTCCTCAATACCCACCACCAGGCTAACCCATCCTCCCACCCCCCTCCCCTCTAGAACCCTGTTTGTTTTTCAGAGTCCATCGTCTC
>NW_027983334.1:0-203 GCF_054177405.1 Leptonychotes weddellii
GAACAGAATAGAAAACCCAGAAATGAACCCACACCTATATGGTCAATTTCTCTTTGACAAAGCAGGCTAGAATACCCAATGAGAAAAAGACAGGCTCTTCAACAAATTGTGTTGGGAAAACTGGACAGAAACATGCAAAAGAATGAAACTGGACCACTTTCTTATACCATACACAAAATGGATTAAAGACCTAAATGTGAGAC
>NW_027983335.1:0-203 GCF_054177405.1 Leptonychotes weddellii
TAACCTATTTTTTATCAACTTAACAATATATCAAACTTTTCCCCAGGTTATTAATTATTCTTTTATAACATTATTTAAAATTCCTGCATATTTTCCATGACATGGTCTATAATTTATTTAAATGACTCCTAATGCTTGGCATTTAACGTGATCCTTAATTTCTCACTATTATAAAAATCAGAGCAATAATTATCCGCTGTGTA
>NW_027983336.1:0-203 GCF_054177405.1 Leptonychotes weddellii
CTTAAAAAAAAAAAAAAAAAAAAGAAGCACCGGAACCAAACCTCAGTGACTTATCGGTGTTCTTTTGCCTTCTTCCAAACCTTCCAAAATCACACCTGTGGATGAGGGCATCAATTAACATTATTATCCATAAAGAATCACAAATAAAACCCAATGGCTGTTGTGAATCGTGAGAGCCATAACCACTTCAAACGTGGAGAGGT
>NW_027983337.1:0-203 GCF_054177405.1 Leptonychotes weddellii
AGTGGTACTAGGGTTTTTGTAAAGTAATCATAACTTATGTAAAGGTAAGAAACAATCTCATGAATTTTTTTTATTCTTATGTTAATCCCCATACATTACATCATTAGTTTTAGATGTAGTGTTCCATGATTCATTGTTTGTGCATAACACCCAGTGCTCCATGCAGAATGTGCCCTCCTCAATACCCACCACCAGGCTAGCCC
>NW_027983338.1:0-203 GCF_054177405.1 Leptonychotes weddellii
AGACGATGGACTCTGAAAAACAAACAGGGTTCTAGAGGGGAGGGGGGTGGGAGGATGGGTTAGCCTGGTGGTGGGTATTGAGGAGGGCACATTCTGCATGGAGCACTGGGTGTTATGCACAAACAATGAATCATGGAACACTTCATCTAAAACTAATGATGTAATGTATGGGGATTAACATAAGAATTAAAAAAATAAATAAA
>NW_027983339.1:0-1067 GCF_054177405.1 Leptonychotes weddellii
GGTGTAATCACCGTCCACCCGCAAAGTGGGATGATGGAGAGTGCTGTTCTGAGGGGCGCAGGGGAGAATTTATGGGTGGTGCAGCCAGAAGAGTGCCTGGTACCCCGGGATGCTTTCATTTCTCAAACAGGGTGGCATGACTCTGTTTTTCCTCTTGTTTCAGGGCTGACTTTCAGCACAGGACTCGCATCAAATTACCCCCCAAACTTTCATTCAATCCTTGCTTTGCCGCTGGTCAGGACACAGATCAGAGGTGGCATGCCTAAGCTCCAGAACGGGCACAGCGTCCTCAGCAGGCCCCCCGAGGGGCACTGTGGCTGGTCCCTGCAGCAGGCGATGCCCACATGGACGTGACCACGTGCTGAAACACGGGGGGGGGGGTGACCCATGTGTCAGGAGCACCCACAACACGGCTCAGACTCGAATCCCAGGGCCACCAAGGCTGTTTGCACTCCCCAGGCCTTTCTTCCCCACTCTGTCCCCTGGGTGCCCGAGATCCCCCACCCACCTCCTTTCCTCTGCCCTCCCCTTCCACGAGTCCAGGTGTCTTGTCTGTGGCTCTCCCCGAATCTCTCCTCAAGCCGTCCGTGTTCCTCTTCCTCCCCCCTTCCGCCTCCTGGAGCACCCCGGCGGCTTCAGGTCAGCAGCTCTGAGCGCAGGGCTGAGCACAGTGCTCAGTAAAGGTTTGCTAAAGGAGTGAGTGGGGCCCTCTGGTCCCCAGAGACGGGAGCCAGTTAGCTCCAGCTCTCTGGGTGGGTTTTCCCAGGGTCTGATGCCCTGCCCAGGGTCTCGGGCCGCAGTGACTCTCCTGGCTTCTCCCCCACAGCACCTCTGCTGGCTCTGCCTTATCCCCTGGGGCCACCGCGGTGTGCACACAGACTGGGCACGGGGCGGGGGGGGCAGGACCCTCGGTGCCAGCACTCCATCCTCAGCAGCCCTATCCTCCCGCTGTCAATGCTGAGCAAAGGTGACACTATTCGGGACCTCTCCCTGCGAGCGGCCTGCACACCACTGAAGCTTTTTCTTTCATACCTCTCCAGGCCAGCCCCTGGGAGCGCAGGAAAGCC
>NW_027983340.1:0-203 GCF_054177405.1 Leptonychotes weddellii
ATTGCTGCTATAAACATCGGGGTGCACGTACCCTTTCGGATCCCTACTTTTGTATCTTTGGGGTAAATACCCAGTAGTGCAATTGCTGGATCATATGGTAGCTCTATTTTCAACTTTTTGAGGAACCTCCATACTGTTTTCCAGAGTGGCTGCACCAGCTTGCATTCCCACCAACAGTGTAGGAGGGTTCCCCTTTCTCTGCA
>NW_027983341.1:0-203 GCF_054177405.1 Leptonychotes weddellii
AAAATGTCGGGCGCCTGGGTGGCTCAGTTGGTTAAGCGACTGCCTTCAGCTCAGGTCATGATCCTGGAGTCCCCGGATCGAGTCCCGCATCGGGCTCCCCGCTCGGCGGGGAGTCTGCTTCTCCCTCTCCCACTCCCCGTTTGTGTTCCCTCTCTCGCTGTGTCTTTCTCTGTCGAATAAATAAATAAAATCTTTAAAAAAAA
>NW_027983342.1:0-203 GCF_054177405.1 Leptonychotes weddellii
AATAAAAAAAAAAAAAACCCTCTAGCCAGACTCATTAAAAAAATAAAAGAGGCCTCAAACAAAATCAGAAATGAAAGAGAAATGACAATAGACACCAGAGAAATACAAAGAATTGTAATAGAACATTATGAAAATTAAATGCCAACAAATTGGAAAACCTAGAAAAAAATGGATAAATTCCTAGAAACATATAACCAACTAAA
>NW_027983343.1:0-203 GCF_054177405.1 Leptonychotes weddellii
GGTCGCAAATTACCTTAATCACTAGACAGCCTATTATTTGAGCAAAACTCTGCTAATATTTCATTTGGATTCACATATTATTAGTTCCTTGAAAGCGACAAAATGACTTTTGAATGGAAATACTATAATTCATTTTTTTGGAATTCACACTAGTCTTCCCTCCATGAATCCACAGTCACAAAGTCTGACTCTGAGAAGAAGAG
>NW_027983344.1:0-203 GCF_054177405.1 Leptonychotes weddellii
TAGTTGGTATTTTTGTTTCGGGTGATGGGAGCGATACAAATAGAGAATGGGGTCAGGTGAAGGGTTTTTGCTGAGACTCTGATAAATACTGAGAAGAGCACAGCTCCCATTCCAGCAGCCCATTCCCTGGAAGCACATAGAGCGAATTGTCCAATTATCCTGGAGGCAGAAATGTCAGATGATACAAGCGGAGGAAGAGGAAG
>NW_027983345.1:0-203 GCF_054177405.1 Leptonychotes weddellii
ACCTTCTAGGGATACACCTATTCCACGCTTCTTGCTCCCTCTTGTGGCAGAATTCTTCTTCTTTTTTTTTAGTATGTTATGTTAATCCCCATACATTATATCATTAGTTTTTGATGTAGTGTTCCATGATTCATTGTTTGCATATAACACCCAGTGCTCCATGCAGAACGTGCCCTCTTTAATACCCATCACCAGGCTACCCC
>NW_027983346.1:0-203 GCF_054177405.1 Leptonychotes weddellii
CCCCGCACATGAGCCTCCGTGTCCTCTCCCATCAACGAGGAAGGGGGCTGGGCCCTGCGCCGGGGACCCAGAGGGATTAGATGAGGTTACAGAACCAGGCTCCTGGCTCAGTGCCAGAAAGCTGCATTCACGCGTGTCTGCTGCCGGCCCCCATCCCGTCATGGTTACGAGATGTACCAGCCAGAGCCCTGCGTTCTGGGGAC
>NW_027983347.1:0-203 GCF_054177405.1 Leptonychotes weddellii
AGATTGAGAGAGAGAGAGCACATGAGAGGGGGGAGGGTCAGAGGGAGAAGCAGGCTCCCCGCCGAGCAGGGAGCCCGATGCGGGACTCGATCCCGGGACTCCCGGATCTTGATCCAAGCCGAAGGCAGTCGCTTAACCAACTGAGCCACCCAGGCGCCCGATAGCAGTTTTTTTTTTTTTTAAAGATTTTATTTATTTATTTG
>NW_027983348.1:0-203 GCF_054177405.1 Leptonychotes weddellii
GATAATTATAATTATAATACAGATATCAATGTATTGAAAGAAGATCTAAATAAAGGAGAGGTATTTCAAGCTAATGAATATGAAGGCCTTAGAAAGATGTTAATTTTCCCCAAATTGATCTCTAGATTCAATGTAACTCCAGCAAAACTCTCAACAGGGAATCTTCTGCCTCTGATAATAGTAGACTAGTTAATTCAGACGAA
>NW_027983349.1:0-1067 GCF_054177405.1 Leptonychotes weddellii
AATAAATAAATAAATAAAATAAATAAAAGGCAACTGGAGGGGCACCTGGGTGGCTCAGTTGGTTGGGCAGCTGACTTTGGAATTTGGTTCAGGTCATGATGTCAGGGTGGTGGGATCAAGCCCCATATCAGGCTCCACGCTTAGTGCAATCTGCTTGTCCCTGTCCCGGTGCTCCTCCCTCCACTCACTCTCGCTCTCCCTCTCCCTCTCCCTCTCTAAAATAAATAAATAAATAAAATCTTTAAAAGGCAACTGTATAAAGCAAGAATTACAAAACTGTGCTAATGTGGGGCTTATGATAAAGATGTAATTTCTATGAAAAGAATAGCATAAAAGAAGTGGGAAGGAACAGAGTTATATGGGAGCCAAGTTTTATGGTGGTGATTTTAATCCCTAGTACAACCACTAAGAAACTAAATTTTAAAATTACAGTAAAAGAGGGGCGCCTGCGTGGCTCAGTCAGTTAAGCGTCCAGCTCTTGATCTCTGCTTAGGTCTTGATCTCAGGGTTGTGGGTTTGAGCCCTGCATTGGGCTCCATACCCAGCATGGAACCTGCCTAAAAATATATATGTATACATATATGTATTTTAAAAGATTTTAAATTATAGTAAAAAAAATAGTCAGGGAATTAAAATGGCACACTAGAAAATATCCATTTAGCAATAAAGAAGGCAACAATGGAGGAATAGAGACACAAAAAAGACATGGAACATATAAAAACAAATACCAAAATGGCAGATATAAGTCCTACCTTATCAGTGACTACACTAAACACAAATAGATTTAGCCTGCAAACAGAAGGCAGATGGGCAGAACGGATTAAAAAGAATAATCAAATGATATGTTACTACAAAACACACCTCAGATTCCAAGACAAAAATAGGTGGAAAATAAGAGAGTTGAAAAGGATATAACATGCAAACAGAGTCTGAGTGACTATCCTAATATCAAAGAAAAAAAAATAGACTTTGAGACAACAATTAAATGGTTGTTACTAAGAAAGAGATGAACATTTTATAATGATAAAGGATTAATTTAAGATTTAACAAGTATAAAAACATACGCA
>NW_027983350.1:0-203 GCF_054177405.1 Leptonychotes weddellii
AGCCCTGCTTTTAGGCGTGGGCATGTAATTCCTTGCTTCTCAAAGTGGGCTCTGGAATAGTAGCATTGGCATCACCTGGGAGTTTATTAGAAATGCAGACCCTCGGGCGCCTGGGTGGCTCAGTTGGTTAAGCGACTGCCTTCGGCTCAGGTCATGATCCTGGAGTCCCGGGATCGAGTCCCGCATCGGGCTCCCTGCTCGGC
>NW_027983351.1:0-203 GCF_054177405.1 Leptonychotes weddellii
TTTACGGGGCGCCTGGGTGGCTCAGTTGGTTAAGCGACTGCCTTCGGCTCAGGTCATGATCCTGGAGTCCCGGGATCGAGTCCCGCATCGGGCTCCCTGCTCGGCAGGGAGTCTGCTTCTCCCTCTGACCCTCCTCCCTCTCATGCTCTCTGTCTCTCATTCTCTCTCTCTCAAATAAATAAATAAAATCTTTAAAAAAAAAA
>NW_027983352.1:0-203 GCF_054177405.1 Leptonychotes weddellii
GCCGGGTGGTGGGTATTGAGGAGGGCACGTTCTGCATGGAGCACTGGGTGTTATGCACAAACAATGAATCGTGGAACACTTCATCTAGAACTAATGATGTAATGTATGGGGATTAACATAAGAATAAAAAAAAAAATTTGGAGTGATGATGTATACCTAAGCAGAGAAATGTATATAATAGAAACTCCAAAATACTTATAAAA
>NW_027983353.1:0-203 GCF_054177405.1 Leptonychotes weddellii
TTTATTTATTTATTTATTTTTTTATTCTTATGTTAATCCCCATACATTACATCATTAGTTCTAGATGAAGTGTTCCATGATTCATTGTTTGTGCATAACACCCAGTGCTCCATGCAGAATGTGCCCTCCTCAATACCCACCACCAGGCTAACCCATCCTCCCACCCCCCTCCCCTCTAGAACCCTCAGTTTGTTTTTCAGAGT
>NW_027983354.1:0-203 GCF_054177405.1 Leptonychotes weddellii
AGAAAAAGAGATAAGAATAAGGCAGAAAAGGTAAGTCAATTAGAGAACCATGACAATATGATCAACGTCTGAATGCTAAGCATTTCATAAGGAAAAAAACCCAAAAATAATACAGTGGAGGAGTTCACCAATGAAATAAAGCTATTTTTTACATAATTAAAGAGTTTGAGTAGCTAGACTGAAAAGTTTCACCAAGTTTTAAA
>NW_027983355.1:0-203 GCF_054177405.1 Leptonychotes weddellii
TTTTTTTAAAGATTTTATTTATTTATTTGAGAGAGAGAGAGAATGAGAGACAGAGAGCATGAGAGGGAGGAGGGTCAGAGGGAGAAGCAGACTCCCTGCCAAGCAGGGAGCCCGATGCGGGACTCGATCCCGGGACTCCAGGATCATGACCTGAGCCGAAGGCAGTCGCTTAACCAACTGAGCCACCCAGGCGCCCGATTCCT
>NW_027983356.1:0-203 GCF_054177405.1 Leptonychotes weddellii
TATTCACAAACAATGAATCATGGAACACTTCATCTAAAACTAATGATGTAATGTATGGGGATTAACATAAGAATAAAAAAAAAATGGATTTGGGGCTGATAACAAAAGGAGAATAGGTTCACCAGAAACACAAATAAAAAAAATAAAATGTAAATAAAAATCACTCCATTCCTTTTACCTAGAGGTAACCACCAATCACATCT
>NW_027983357.1:0-203 GCF_054177405.1 Leptonychotes weddellii
TTTTTTTTTTTAAGATTTTTTAAATTTATTTATTTGAGACAGAGAGAATGAGAGAGAGAGAGCACATGAGAGGGGGGAGGGTCAGAGGCAGAAGCAGGCTCCCTGCCGAGCAGGGAGCCCGATGCGGGACTTGATCCAGGGACTCCAGGATCATGACCTGAGCCGAAGGCAGTCGCTTAACCAACTGAGCCACCCAGGCGCCC
>NW_027983358.1:0-203 GCF_054177405.1 Leptonychotes weddellii
GGGGTGGGAGGGATGGGGTGGCTGGGTGATAGACATTGGTGAGGGTATGTGCTATGGTGAGCATTGTGAATTGTGTAAGACTGATGAATCACAGACCTGTACCTCTGAAACAAATAATACATTATATGTTTAAAAAAAAAGATAATAGGAAGGGAAAAATGAAGGGGGAAAATCGGAGGGGGAGATGAACCATGAGATACTAT
>NW_027983359.1:0-203 GCF_054177405.1 Leptonychotes weddellii
TTTCTTTTTTTTTTTTTTAAAGATTTTATTTATTTATTTGAGACAGAGAGAATGAGAGAGAGAGAAAGCACATGAGAGGGGGGAGGGTCAGAGGGAGAAGCAGGCTCCCTGCCGAGCAGGGAGCCCGATGCGGGACTCGATCCCGGGACTCCAGGATCATGACCTGAGCCGAAGGCAGTCGCTTAACCAACTGAGCCACCCAG
>NW_027983360.1:0-1067 GCF_054177405.1 Leptonychotes weddellii
GAGACACACTTCAAACTAGACTATCAGTAGGATACAAAATAAGCCTGGGAAATGTCTGGCCAGGAGTGGTTTATAACATTCATTACTAACTCAAGTGAAATACTAATTTGACTAAATAAATCTTTTCTAGATTAAAATGTAATGGCACAATGCATTTATGCCATTATCAATTTAAAAAAAAATGAGTAAGGAAGTAGAGCGTGCTACCCCACGCCAACATTCCTTTAAAAGCACTGAAAAGTAGCTTTACCAATTTTTAAGAGCTAAAAGTCTCAGGCAAATAAACAACACATAAGTAGAGTTCACATTCTCTGAAAATTATGGACTAGCTGACCCCCCAAATCAAGTGTTCATTCTAAGCAAACGGACGGCCTGCGCCTCAGCCAGGCCCTGCGAGAACAGTGGCCATCCTGGGAAGTGGGAACGGCATGCTGGCCCAGCTGTGGTGGTGACAGAGATCGACAACTGGCAAGTGGGACCATCTCTGCTCTGCCGGCATGCCACGGTCCCTGGGGCCGCCTGCAGAATGAAGAGTTCCTGAAGATCTCAAAGAAAACCTTATCCTTCCCTGGAATACTTGCAATGAGGTCTACCTGGCCTTGGGGACTTCGCCTGCATCTCTCCTTGTAGCCCCTCCAGGACTCCACACAGAGGTGACAAACAGTCATTTTATAGACTAGTTAGCTGGGACGAGAGCTGAGTGGGAACCCGTGAAGCCATATCCCACTGGCTTAGAAGCTCCCTGAGGGCGGGTTTTTGTATCCAGAGCACGTGGCACGAAAGTGCGAGGTGTGTGACAATGTAGCTAAGCGAAACTGGGGCCAGCAGTCCAATCTGTAGGTCAGATCAAGATGAATAACGCAGCCTTTTCCACACCTGCACACACGTGCCTTTGCGGTCCTCAAACCCGATTCACAAAGAAAGGAAGAGCAACAAAACTGACTACAGAAGTCAGCTCATGCCACCCTCCTTTGGAAGAAACGTCTGAAAAGGCGTGGTAAGGTTCAAATTTTTAAACAGGGAGCAGCAGGCCTGTACAAGGTCTTCAAAAACAGGAGCACTAAAGC
>NW_027983361.1:0-203 GCF_054177405.1 Leptonychotes weddellii
GGCCGGGTCCTTGCTTTGGGCTTACTCGCTCTGCCTCAGTCCCCATGAAGTGCTAGCGCAAACTCCCTTCTGGGTTCAGAAGCTCGATGGTCAGGAAAGACACAAAACAGAATCATTTCTATCTTGAGACTGAGGACTCAGTCCATACAAAGTCTCCACTTTAAGGTTTAAGATTTTTAGCTGCAGAGGGAGAAGCTGAATGG
>NW_027983362.1:0-203 GCF_054177405.1 Leptonychotes weddellii
TTTTTTTTAAGATTTTATTTATTTATTTGAGAGCGAGAGCGAGAGAGAGAGAATGAGAGAGAGAACACGAGAGGGGGTAGGGTCAGAGGGAGAAGCAGACTCCCTGCTGAGCAGGAGCCCGATGCGGGTCTCGATCCCGGGACTCCAGGATCATGACCTGAGCCGAAGGCAGTCGCTTAACCAACTGAGCCACCCAGGCGCCC
>NW_027983363.1:0-203 GCF_054177405.1 Leptonychotes weddellii
TTTTTTTTTTTTTTTTTAAAGATTTTATTTATTTATTTGAGAGAGAGAGAATGAGAGACAGAGAGCACGAGAGGGAAGAGGGTCAGAGGGAGAAGCAGACCCCCCGCTGAGCAGAGAGCCCGATGCGGGACTCGATCCCGGGACTCCAGGATCATGACCTGAGCCGAAGGCAGTCGTTTAACCAACTGAGCCACCCAGGCGCC
>NW_027983364.1:0-203 GCF_054177405.1 Leptonychotes weddellii
ATGGACTCTGAAAAACAAACTGAGGGTTCTAGAGGGGAGGGGGGTGGGAGGATGGGTTGGCCTGGTGGTGGGTATTGAGGAGGGCACGTTCTGCATGGAGCACTGGGTGTTGTGCACGAACAATGAATCATGGAACACTTCATCTAGAACTAATGATGTAATGTATGGGGATTAACATAAGAATAAAAAAGAAAAAAAAAAAG
>NW_027983365.1:0-203 GCF_054177405.1 Leptonychotes weddellii
CATTTACTGGCCCATAATATAGCCACTTGGCTACTAACATAACCTGCCCTGGGCAGGCTGCTCTCAGGTACATACCAAATCTGGGACCATTTATTTGGCATATCCTAGCCATAAAAATTACTGGCACCTACATAAATCTTAATGCAGGTAGAATGAACCATGAATGGATGCTACAACAATTCTCATCAGCTGAATTAAATGGG
>NW_027983366.1:0-203 GCF_054177405.1 Leptonychotes weddellii
TTGCTCATTTGCGTGCTGCCCCCTGCTGGCCCCGCAGGAGCTCAGATGCCTTTGTGCTGCTGTTAACCTTGACAGCATCATGGTCTTAACTGCCCGAAGTGCCTCATCCAGGGTCACCGCTATTGTAGAGAGGCCTTGATTGCTGCTAGAACCTGGATAGTTTGGGCAGTTCGAGACAAAAATGGAGTCTGGTGGAGAGATTC
>NW_027983367.1:0-203 GCF_054177405.1 Leptonychotes weddellii
TCAATTTTTTTTTATTCTTATGTTAATCCCCATACATTACATCATTAGTTCTAGATGAAGTGTTCCATGATTCATTGTTCGTGCACAACACCCAGTGCTCCATGCAGAACGTGCCCTCCTCAATACCCACCACCAGGCCAACCCATCCTCCCACCCCCTTCCCCTCTAGAACCCTCAGTTTGTTTTTCAGAGTCCATCTTCTC
>NW_027983368.1:0-203 GCF_054177405.1 Leptonychotes weddellii
CCCTTTTATTTATTTATTTATTTTAAAGATTTTATTTATTTATTCATGAGAGACAGAGAGAGAGAGAGAGAGGCAGAGGGAGAAGCAGGCTCCCAAGGAGCAGGAAGCCCGATGCAGGACTCGATCCCAGGACCCTGAGATCATGACCTGAGCCGAAGGCAGACGCTTAACCATCTGAGCCACCCAGGCGCCCTCTCTGTACC
>NW_027983369.1:0-203 GCF_054177405.1 Leptonychotes weddellii
AGTATAAGAAAGTGGTTCATTTTCATTCTTTTGTATGGCTGTCCAGTTTTTTTTTCCCCATTGTATATTCTTGCCTCCTTTGTCATAGATTAATTGACCATATAAGTGTGGGATTATTTCTGGGCTCTATTATGTTCCACTGATTTGTGTCTATTTTTGTGTCAGTACCATACTGTTTTGGTTATTCCAGCTTTGTAGTGTAT
>NW_027983370.1:0-203 GCF_054177405.1 Leptonychotes weddellii
TCTTTAAAAAATAAATAAAAGGAATTCTCAAATTATACTGATGTTTAAGGATCGATGATAAACTTGACACCATCAAGCTCCTGACATCATCACACCAGATACTTTCTTAAAAGGAGAAGACAGTGGGGGCACCTGGGTGGCTCAGCCAGTTAAGCATCTGCCTTCAGTTCCTGTCATGATCCCAGGGTCCTGGGGTCGGGCTC
>NW_027983371.1:0-1067 GCF_054177405.1 Leptonychotes weddellii
TTTTTTTTTTTTTTTTTTAGATTTTATTTATTTATTTGTCAGAGAGAGAAAGAGTGCGAAAGAGCGTGAGCACAAGCAGGGGAATAGACAGGCAGAGGGAGAAGCAGACTCCCCACTGAGCAAGGAGCCTGATGCAGGATTGGATCCCAGGACCATGGGATCATGACCTGAGCTGAAGGCAGACACTTAACTGACTGAGCCACCCGGGCATCCCGTATATTTTGTAAGAAGTTTTATTTTCTCTTTACTTTTAATCTATGCAGGCTGCCTTCCTGGAATTAACCAGTTATGAGTTCCCCATGATTCTTCCAGATATTCATTTCATCCATTCACACATTCATTCATTCATTATTAAATGAATATGTATTGAACACTTACTATACAATAAATGCTTTTCTAGCCACAGGAGACGCAGGACTGAACAAAACAAAATATGTCATGAGTTTTACAATACCGACAATGAGGCAGAGAGTTAACAAACCAGTAAAAATGAGTTGCGATGAAAAATGCCATGAAGAAAAAACTGTAACAATATAACAAGTTAAGAGGAAAGGATTGTGGGCTACTTTTCAATTTGATCCAGAGTTTTTGAAGGCTCCTCTGAGGAGGTGACATGTGAGCAGATACCTGAATAAAATAAGTCCCACACAATTTAAGGGAAGGCTCTCTTACACAGAAGGAACATCAATGTACACATCCTATAAGCTTGAATTGATGCCTTTCTACCAGATGCTATGAAAGATACTGGAAGCAAAGGTGGAAGATCTGGATCCAGTCCTCAATAAGCTCACCAGGAAGCCATTTAATAATGCCACTTGAGTAATTGTCACGATAAAGGATCTGCAAGGTGCACAGACAGGCTAACTGGATGAAGGCAGATTTTCTGGAGGCAGTAAAATGTAGTGGCTATAAGGAAGGGTTTTAGGGCTCAAGAGACAGAGTTTGAATTCTGGCTCTGCTACCAATTAGCTAGATCTCCTAAGGTAAGCTATTTAACCTCCTAGTGCTTCTGTTCCCTTATCTGAAAAATGGGTTAATACTGATACTAACCTCATTAGACTGCTGTG
>NW_027983372.1:0-203 GCF_054177405.1 Leptonychotes weddellii
TTAATTTTTTTTTTTAAAGATTTTATTTATTTATTTGAGAGAGAGAGAATGAGAGACAGAGAGCATGAGAGGGAGGAGGGTCAGAGGGAGAAGCAGACTCCCCGCCGAGCAGGGAGCCCGATGTGGGACTCGATCCCGGGACTCCAGGATCATGACCTGAGCCGAAGGCAGTCGCTTAACCAACTGAGCCACCCAGGCGCCCC
>NW_027983373.1:0-203 GCF_054177405.1 Leptonychotes weddellii
GGGGATTGAGGAGGGCACATTCTGCATGGAGCACTGGGTGTTATGCACAAACAATGAATCATGGAACACTACATCTAAAACTAATGATGTAATGTATGGGGATTAACATAAGAATTAAAAAAAAAAAAAAGCTGGAGCATATCCTTTTTAAAATGTGCCCTGGTTATAAATGGAATGAGCTGGGTCTCAGAAGGACACAGCAC
>NW_027983374.1:0-203 GCF_054177405.1 Leptonychotes weddellii
CAGGCAGGTGAAACAATTTTATTTCACAGTTGTCTTTAAAACCACAAAGACACTATGTTCTTCATATAAAAACATCAGTACAGATACCTATACTTTCTAGAAAATGATTATATAGACCCTCTCAAAGAAAAATGCACACCATTATATGGTTTCAGACAAGTTGCTAGGGAAAAACACATCTGGACTGATTCCTACGTACAGAT
>NW_027983375.1:0-203 GCF_054177405.1 Leptonychotes weddellii
CAGGGTGAGTACTACCCCCCTCTCATGCTGCATTATGGCCTGGAGATTATCCCTTCTTGTGAAATACTCCCAGTCCCACGATTTATTGTTTTCCAATTTACACAGCTAATATTTGCTCTGTGTAAATAAGTATTCCTCTCAACAAGTATTAAATTGTCTACCTTACCACTTAAAGTGACCTTTTGTGTGTGTGTGTGTGTGTG
>NW_027983376.1:0-203 GCF_054177405.1 Leptonychotes weddellii
TCTTTTTTTTTTTTTTTTTAAAGATTTTATTTATTTATTTGAGAGAGAGAGAATGAGAGAGAGCACATGAGAGGGGGGAGGGTCAGAGGGAGAAGCAGACTCCCTGCTGAGCAGAGAGCCCGATGCGGGACTCGATCCAGGGACTCCAGGATCATGACCTGAGCCGAAGGCAGTCGCTTAACCAACTGAGCCACCCAGGCGCC
>NW_027983377.1:0-203 GCF_054177405.1 Leptonychotes weddellii
TTTATTTATTTATTTATTTTTATTCTTATGTTAATCCCCATACATTACATCATTAGTTTTAGATAAAGTGTTCCATGATTCATTGTTTGTGCATAACACCCAGTGCTCCATGCAGAATGTGCCCTCCTCAATACCCACCACCAGGCTAACCCATCCTCCCACCCCCCTTCCCTCTAGAACCCTGTTAGTTTTTCAGAGTCCAT
>NW_027983378.1:0-203 GCF_054177405.1 Leptonychotes weddellii
TTTTTTTTTTAAAGATTTTATTTATTTATTTGAGACAGAGAGAATGAGATAGAGACAGAGAGAGCATGAGATGGGGGAGCATCAGAGGGAGAAGCAGACTCCCTGCCAAGCAGGGAGCCCGATGCGGGACTCGATCCCGGGACTCCAGGATCATGACCTGAGCCGAAGGCAGTCACTTAACCAACTGAGCCACCCAGGCGCCC
>NW_027983379.1:0-203 GCF_054177405.1 Leptonychotes weddellii
AATTAAAAAAAAAAAAAAAGCATATGGAAGAGAATGTCCAGCTGTTCATCAAACCCATACCCATTTCTTTTTCTTTCTTAGCATATGTTTAGCCCATTTTCACCAGACTCTTTCACAGTTAAGTGTAGCCGCATTACTGAGTTCTAGCTGATAAAATGTCAGCAGAATGATATATACCAGTGCTACTCAGTGTGTGGTCCATG
>NW_027983380.1:0-203 GCF_054177405.1 Leptonychotes weddellii
TTTTTTTTTTTTTAAAGATTTTATTTATTTATTTGACAGAGAGAGACACAGCGAGAGAGGGAACACAAGCAGGGGGAGTGGGAGAGGGAGAAGCGGACTTCCTGCCGAGCAGGGAGCCCGATGCGGGGCTCGATCCCAGGACCCTGGGATCATGACCTGAGCCGAAGGCAGACGCTTAACGACTGAGCCACCCAGGCGCCCCT
>NW_027983381.1:0-203 GCF_054177405.1 Leptonychotes weddellii
AACGTTGACATTCAGTACAACTCAAAATTTAATAACACATGAACCCTTACCTCAAGGAACTTGCTATCTAGTAGTGAGACAGACACTAAGAAAATGATTACAATATTGTACTATAATTAGATAATAACAATAAATAATTGGTTTAGGGGTTAAATAGTACAAAGAAATTGTGCAATTAAGAGATTTTGTATTAACAGGCTATA
>NW_027983382.1:0-1067 GCF_054177405.1 Leptonychotes weddellii
CATGATGAGCACTATGTTGAATCACTATATTGTACACCTGAAACTAAGATAATACTCTATGTTAACTGCACTGGAGTTAAAATATGAAACAACGACGACAACAACAACAACAACAACTGTATTTGATACCAGATCTATGTAACTACTCCAAAGTTGGTGCTTTTAACTGATGCCATGTTTGCCTCTAAATGAGTACAGGTATTTAAAAAAAAAAATCAACCCCAGTCGGGTGAACTTTTCATTTTCTAAGCATAGAAAAACAACAAAATCATGAAATCTTTACCTGGGTGTGGCAGACAAACCGAAAGGCAACTGTAAGGATCCCTGCCTTCTGGCACTCACACCCTTGCATAATCCCCTTCCCTGGAGTGTGGGTGGGACCTGTGAGTAGTTTCTAAATAACAGAATAGGTAAAAGGCGATGGATGCCACTCCTGTGACTACATCACATTATATAAATCTCGCCAGTCAGTTTGCTTGAGAGCTTCTCCTTGCTGGCTTGATGAAGTACACAGTTATATTGAGAAAGCCCACTTGGCAGGGAATCATGCATGGTCTGTTGGCGCCGGGGACAGCGTCAGGTGAGAGCGGACAGCAGATAAAAGGCAGGGCCTTCCATCACACAGCCACAAAGAAGTGAATTCTGGATGAGTTTAAAAGCCAGTACAGGGGCGCCTGGGTGGCTCAGTTGGTTAAGTGGCTGCTTTTGGCTCAGGTCATGATCCCAGGGTCCTCGGATCAAGTCCTGCATTTGGCCCTCTGCTCAGCAGGGAGCCTGCTTCTCCCTTTCCCGTTCCCCCTGCTTGTGTTCTGTTTCTCTCTCTCTCTGTCAAATAAATATATAAAATCTGAAAAAAAAAAAAAAGCCAGTAGATTCCCAGCTGAGCCAGTTGAAAACACAGCTGAGCCAACACCTTGACTGTAGCCCTGCTTAATCTCGAGCAGAGAACCCAGTCAGGTTGTGCCAGGATGCCTGACCTACAGAGACTGTGAGGTAATAAACATGTGTTGTTTTAACCACTAAGTTTATGGTAACTTTTTTTTTTTTAATGTTTTATTTATTTATTC
>NW_027983383.1:0-203 GCF_054177405.1 Leptonychotes weddellii
CGCAAACTGCAGCCCCCCGGACGGAAACCCGGAGCAGCAGGGTTGCACCGGTGAACAGCAACCCCCGGGGTGGAAACCCTGAGCGGCAGGGTGGCGCCTGCAAACTGCAGCCCCCTGGATGGAAACCCGGAGCAGCGGGGTCGTGCGCAGGCGAACTGGGAGCGGCTGGTGGTTTTAGAAGCACAAAGGGCAGAGACGTGCCC
>NW_027983384.1:0-203 GCF_054177405.1 Leptonychotes weddellii
TCTTAAAATAAAATAAAATAAAGGGCTGGCACTCTTTCCTCCAACTTTATTTTCTTCTTTTCTCCCCTTTGGGAGCCAAACATTACAGACTAAGACATTCAAAAGCAACTGCATATAAAAGGAAAATTAGGAAGTGACCACATGTGGCGCCTGGGTGGCTCAGTCAGTTGGACGTATGCCTTTGGCTCAGGTCATGATCCCAG
>NW_027983385.1:0-203 GCF_054177405.1 Leptonychotes weddellii
GCTCACACCCATAGACGCACACATTCACACTCTCTCAGACTCATATCTGCACACTCAGACCCATACTTGTGTTCACACACTCAGGAACGCACTCATGCACACACTCCCTTCTACTCACACACAGACTCACGTACACACACATTCTCTCACACATTCAGGCTCCAGCTGCAGCCTCCTGGCCCTTGTACAAGCACTTCCTCTGT
>NW_027983386.1:0-203 GCF_054177405.1 Leptonychotes weddellii
ACTATAGAAATGATCCCTGAAAGTACAGTCTTTCAAGTTGAATATATAGTAAAGGTAGTGGACTAACCATTTATAAAGCTAATATGAAGGTTAAAAGGCAAAAGTTGTAAAATTAACCATAACTACAAAAATTAGTTAAGAGATAAACAAAATAAAAAGGTGGAAAATATGACATCAAAAAAAATAAAGCATGGCAGAGGGGT
>NW_027983387.1:0-203 GCF_054177405.1 Leptonychotes weddellii
CCAGCCCTTTATCTGTAGTGTCATTTGCAAATATCTTCTCCCATTCTGTGGGTTGCCTCTTTGTTTTGTTGACTGTTTCCTTTGCTGTGCAGAAGCTTTTTATCTTGATGAAGTCCCAAAAGTTCATTTTTGCTTTTGTTTCACTAGCTTTTGGAGATGTATCTTGAAAGAAGTTGCTGTGGCCGATGTCAAAGAGGTTACTG
>NW_027983388.1:0-203 GCF_054177405.1 Leptonychotes weddellii
TTTTTTTTTTTTTAAAGATTTTATTTATTTATTTGAGACAGAGAGAATGAGAGAGACAGAGAGCACATGAGAGGGGGAGGGTCAGAGGGAGAAGCAGGCTCCCCGCCGAGCAGGGAGCCCGATGCGGGACTCGATCCCGGGACTCCAGGATCATGACCTGAGCCGAAGGCAGTCGCTTAACCAACTGAGCCACCCAGGCGCCC
>NW_027983389.1:0-203 GCF_054177405.1 Leptonychotes weddellii
GCGCCTGGGTGGCTCAGTTGGTTAAGCGACTGCCTTCGGCTCAGGTCATGATCCTGGAGTCCTGGGATCGAGTCCCACATCGGGCTCCCTGCTCAGCAGGGAGTCTGCTTCTCCCCCTGACCCTCCCCACTCTCATGCTCTCTCTATCTCATTCTCTCTCTCAAATAAATAAATAAAATCTTTAAAAAAAAAAAAAAAAGAAA
>NW_027983390.1:0-203 GCF_054177405.1 Leptonychotes weddellii
ACCCAGGCGCCCGGTGTTGATAGTTTTAAGGAGACATGTTTAAATTCAACAGTGGCCTGAAGAATGTTATAACCTTGGGGGCACAGTCGGTTGAGCACCCAACTCTGGGTTTTGGCTCAGGTCATGATCTCAGGGGATTGAGCCTCGAGTCTGGCTCCGTGCTGAGCACGGAGTCTGCTTGAGATTCTCTCTCCCTCTGTCCC
>NW_027983391.1:0-203 GCF_054177405.1 Leptonychotes weddellii
ACGGGCTCGGCGCTTCCTCCTCGCGGTCGGCCGGGAGGTCAGGTGTCGAGGCTGCGGCTGGGGCAGACCTGGGCCGACCGAACAGCCGGGAGGCCATGGAGCACCGCGGGCTGGGGCTGCCGGCGCTGCTGGCGCTGTTGGCGGCGCTGGCCCCGCGCTTCTTCGCCGCGCCGGGCCCGACCCTGTGGCCTATGCCGCTCTCG
>NW_027983392.1:0-203 GCF_054177405.1 Leptonychotes weddellii
GAATAAAAAAAAAAAAACCCTCTAGCCAGACTCATTAAAAAAATAAAAGAGGCCTCAAACAAAATCAGAAATGAAAGAGAAATGACAATAGACACCAAAGAAATACAAAGAATTGTAATAGAACATTATGAAAATTAAATGCCAACAAATTGGAAAACCTAGAAAAAAATGGATAAATTCCTAGAAACATATAACCAACTAAA
>NW_027983393.1:0-1067 GCF_054177405.1 Leptonychotes weddellii
GTGGAAGCCAGCAAGAATAAGAGCAAAACCTCCACAAAGTTGCACGTGGGCAATATCAGCCCCACCTGTACCAACAAAGAGCTTCGGGCCAAGTTTGAGGAGTATGGCCCAGTCATCGAATGTGACATCGTGAAAGATTATGCCTTCGTACACATGGAGCGGGCAGAGGATGCAGTGGAGGCCATCAGGGGCCTTGACAGCACAGAGTTTCAAGGCAAACGAATGCACGTGCAGTTGTCCACCAGCCGGCTTAGGACTGCGCCCGGGATGGGAGACCAGAGCGGCTGCTATCGGTGCGGGAAAGAGGGGCACTGGTCCAAAGAGTGTCCGATAGATCGTTCGGGCCGAGTGGCAGACTTTACCGAGCAATATAATGAGCAATATGGAGCAGTGCGTACACCTTACACCATGAGCTATGGGGATTCGTCGTATTACAACAACGCGTACGGAGCGCTCGATGCCTACTACAAGCGCTGCCGTGCTGCCCGGTCCTATGAGGCAGTGGCGGCTGCAGCTGCCTCTGCGTATAATTACGCAGAGCAGACCCTGTCCCAGCTGCCACAAGTCCAGAACACAGCCATGGCCAGTCACCTCACCTCCACCTCTCTTGATCCCTACGATAGACACCTGTTGCCGACCTCAGGAGCTGCTGCTGCTACAGCTGCTGCTGCTGCAGCAGCCGCTGCTGCTGTTACTGCAGCTTCCACTTCATATTACGGGCGGGATCGGAGCCCCCTGCGTCGCGCTACAGCCCCAGTCCCCACTGTTGGAGAGGGCTACGGTTACGGGCATGAGAGTGAGTTGTCCCAAGCTTCGGCGGCCGCGCGGAATTCCCTGTACGACATGGCCCGGTATGAGCGGGAGCAGTATGCGGATCGGGCGTGGTATTCAGCCTTTTAAGGCTTGAGGTGGGATGTGTGTGGGCTGAAATTCCGAGCTGCGGTTGTGCATGAGAATACACCCTTCGTGGTACCCCATCTCCGGGACGTTCTCGGCTCTGTACGTTCAGTCCCTCAGGAACCGTGGACCTTAATTTACCTTGCTAAGTTCAGACCACCTCTTCCTTT
>NW_027983394.1:0-203 GCF_054177405.1 Leptonychotes weddellii
CCGTCCCTTGCAGCCACCCCAAAAGGAGGAGGGTCCTGAGCGAGCTGCCGAGGCCCGTAGGTCGTCCAGCCAGGATTTGCACCTGCTTCTCACGTGGCTGCAAGGCCTGCACTCTTCACCCCTCTGTGCTCCTCGGGGTGCAAGAGCTCATGAGAACAGTATGTGAAAAAGACTCCGAGGTCCAAGGGTGACCACAAGGCAAG
>NW_027983395.1:0-203 GCF_054177405.1 Leptonychotes weddellii
AAAATAAAAAATAAATAAAAGGAATTCTCAAATTATACTGATGTTTAAGGATCGATGATAAACTTGACACCATCAAGCTCCTGACATCATCACACCAGATACTTTCTTAAAAGGAGAAGACAGTGGGGGCACCTGGGTGGCTCAGCCAGTTAAGCATCTGCCTTCAGTTCCTGTCATGATCCCAGGGTCCTGGGGTCGGCCTC
>NW_027983396.1:0-203 GCF_054177405.1 Leptonychotes weddellii
AAACGAATTTCCCCTCATTTCTTGTTTCCTGGCTCTATTGGTATCTAACCACTTATTCTGTGATTAATTCATTACACGCACAGATACTGACAGGGTGTCCAATGTGTGTTAGGTGCTACTCTATGTACAAAATGAGAGAGTATCTGTCTTCACACAGCTCATTCTGGCAGGAGACAGGGAGCAGTAAATACCACAACCCCATA
>NW_027983397.1:0-203 GCF_054177405.1 Leptonychotes weddellii
AACCCCCGGTCTAGACTCAAGAAAGTAATAGAGAAAATTAACAATGTAGTTCAACTTAACTTTGTGTCAAGCCTGTAGCCTTTATATTGTAAACAGCACAAAACGTTGAGGAATAACTGTATTTGTAAACCACGGTCGAAGAAGTTGCTCAACATCAGTGATGAAATTCTGAAGTCTTTTGGGCTTCATTTCTGTCTTATTAA
>NW_027983398.1:0-203 GCF_054177405.1 Leptonychotes weddellii
GGCTTACTGTTATTTGTGATTTGGGCACAAAGCATACTGAAGTTTGTCCTCTTGAAGGGCTGAGTTGAGACAGTCGCGGGAGCTCCTGCGCCATGACAGGACTAGGAGAACCGCTTCCGGCAGGTTCTCAGCTGGACGTTGTTAACGGGAACCAGTAGCCAGCTCTACTGAGCTGCTCATGGGAGAACAGTGTGGACTCTTCC
>NW_027983399.1:0-203 GCF_054177405.1 Leptonychotes weddellii
GGAGGACCTAATACATAGAGCAGGTGGCATCAGCAGCAAGGGTTGTGCTTAGACTGGAAGTGGTTACACTGATACAAGAACAGTGTCAGTCACTGGAATAGCACTGGGTAGCTCAGGACAAAGTGGGTAGAATCACATCCAACATGAGAGCTGATGGCAAGTGCAGAGGTGGTTTTATTCGGAGCATGTGCCAGAGATGCAAA
>NW_027983400.1:0-203 GCF_054177405.1 Leptonychotes weddellii
TCATATGGTAGCTCTATTTTCAACTTTTTGAGGAACCTCCATACAGTTTTCCAGAGTGGCTGCACCAGCTTGCATTCCCACCAACAGTGTAGGAGGGTTCCCCTTTCTCCGCATCCCCGCCAACATCTGTCGTTTCCTGACTTGTAAATTTTAGCCATTCTGATTGGTGTGAGGTGGTATCTCATTGAGGTTTTGATTTGGAT
>NW_027983401.1:0-203 GCF_054177405.1 Leptonychotes weddellii
CTTAAAAATAAAATAAAATAAAGGGCTGGCACTCTTTCCTCCAACTTTATTTTCTTCTTTTCTCCCCTTTGGGAGCCAAACATTACAGACTAAGACATTCAAAAGCAACTGCATATAAAAGGAAAATTAGGAAGTGACCACATGTGGCGCCTGGGTGGCTCAGTCAGTTGGACGTATGCCTTTGGCTCAGGTCATGATCCCAG
>NW_027983402.1:0-203 GCF_054177405.1 Leptonychotes weddellii
GAGAAAGGGGAACCCTCCTACACTGTTGGTGGGAATGCAAGCTGGTGCAGCCACTCTGGAAAACAGTATGGAGGTTCCTCAAAAAGTTGAAAATAGAGCTACCATATGATCCAGCAATTGCACTACTGGGTATTTACCCCAAAGATACAAAAGTAGGGATCCGAAAGGGTACGTGCACCCCGATGTTTATAGCAGCAATGTCC
>NW_027983403.1:0-203 GCF_054177405.1 Leptonychotes weddellii
ATGAGATGTTTCACCTTGATTGATTTGTGATTATTGAACTACCCTTGCATCCCTGAAATAAAACCTACTTGATGGTAGTGACTGATTTTTAAAATATGTTGCTGGATTCAGTTTACTAATATTTTGTCAAACATTTTTCCATCTATGTTCATCAGAGAGAGTGGCCTGTAGTTTTTTTCTTTTTCTTTCTTTCTTTCTTTCTT
>NW_027983404.1:0-1067 GCF_054177405.1 Leptonychotes weddellii
AACCAGATTACATCATATTAACTGGAGCACCACCGTATCTGTTCGTAAGTAGCTTTGCAGATGCTGTTCCCTCTGTGAACTACTTTCTTCTTTGTGCAGGAAAAGCCTACTTATCAGTAGTGTGTTGAAGGCTAACCTGGCTTCCCCTGGAAAGAAGGGACTTCCTTCTGTGCCTCCGTCATTCTCCAGGTCACCAGGTAGATAGGTAGGTAGGCAAATAGACAGGTGACGTAGGTGGATGGATAGTCTATCTCATGAGATCGCAGTGATCTGCATATAGGTCTGCATGCTCACTCTTTCTTAAAGTCTTGGTATCCCCACTGCGTAACCCCGAACGGGCACTCAACACCTTTTGTTGACTGAATGAATAAACTTTGTTTTCGGACTTGTTTAGAACTTTTATGTGGATTTTGTAAAGAAGAAACATGAAAGCTACATTGTAGAATCACTCACTATCAAATACATGTTGTAAGTGTATTAAATATCCCATCCATCCAACTTTTATATTTCATTATTGAAATCAGTTAGTTTTAAACATCCCTTTTAGTTGTTTTTGGAAGGAAATTCTGGAATGTGAGAACCATAAATTTTCTTAACATCTTCTAAAGCCAGAGTGCTGACTGCTGATCTTCCAGTCCTCTTCCTGTGCCCTGGCCAGCCACAATTTATTGCTTAAGAGATAACAAAGTTAAGCCTTATAACATTGAAATATTTCAGTAACAAATTGTAAGAAATAACAAAAAGGAGACACTAAACATCATCTGCTAGCCTCTGGTTCCTTTGCATTTGCAAAAATAAAAATCCGACATTCGGGGCGCCTGGCTGCCTCAGTCGGTAGAGCATGTGACTCTTGACCTTGGGGTCAGGAGTTTGAGTCCCACGTTGCACATAGAGATTACTGAATTTTAAAAAAATCTAACATTTTCCATCTAAGCAGGGTCATCATTTAAAATCAAACAAAAACAGGGGCGCCTGGTTGGCTCAGTTGGTAGAACATGCAGTTCTTGATCTAGGGTCATGAGTTCAAGCCCCATGTTGGGCATGGAGCCTCCTAAAAACAATAAATA
>NW_027983405.1:0-203 GCF_054177405.1 Leptonychotes weddellii
AATAAAAAAAAAAAAAACCCTCTAGCCAGACTCATTAAAAAAATAAAAGAGGCCTCAAACAAAATCAGAAATGAAAGAGAAATGACAATAGACACCAAAGAAATACAAAGAATTGTAATAGAACATTATGAAAATTAAATGCCAACAAATTGGAAAACCTAGAAAAAAATGGATAAATTCCTAGAAACATATAACCAACCAAA
>NW_027983406.1:0-203 GCF_054177405.1 Leptonychotes weddellii
GAGCAGACTTTTAAAAGTTCCGATTTTGTGCTCCGCGGCTCTATCACTTGCCAGAAGCGGCCGACGGAGGCCCCTCCCCCGCCGTCTATCCTCCCGAATATCGCCTCGGATTCACTTCTCCGCACGTCCTACCTTCCAGAAAGTGGTCGCTTTTCTGTTCAGAGAGTTGTTGCTATTCCTTTCTTCGATCTCCTGTTGGGTTT
>NW_027983407.1:0-203 GCF_054177405.1 Leptonychotes weddellii
TAATTTTTTTTTTTTAAAGATTTTATTTATTTATTTGAGAGAGAGAGAATGAGAGACAGAGAGCATGAGAGGGAGGAGGGTCAGAGGGAGAAGCAGACTCCCCGCCGAGCAGGGAGCCCGATGTGGGACTCGATCCCGGGACTCCAGGATCATGACCTGAGCCGAAGGCAGTCGCTTAACCAACTGAGCCACCCAGGCGTCCC
>NW_027983408.1:0-203 GCF_054177405.1 Leptonychotes weddellii
TTTTTTTTTAAAGATTTTATTTATTTATTTGAGACAGAGAGAATGAGATACAGAGAGCATGAGAGGGAGGAGGGTCAGAGGGAGAAGCAGACTCCCTGCCGAGCAGGGAGCCCGATGCGGGACTCGATCCCGGGACTCCAGGATCATGACCTGAGCCGAAGGCAGTCGCTTAACCAACTGAGCCACCCAGGCGCCCAGTCATG
>NW_027983409.1:0-203 GCF_054177405.1 Leptonychotes weddellii
AGACGATGGACTCTGAAAAACAAACAGGGTTCTAGAGGGGAGGGGGGTGGGAGGATGGGTTAGCCTGGTGGTGGGTATTGAGGAGGGCACATTCTGCATGGAGCACTGGGTGTTATGCACAAACAATGAATCATGGAACACTTCATCTAAAACTAATGATGTAATGTATGGGGATTAACATAAGAATAAAAAAATAAATTAAA
>NW_027983410.1:0-203 GCF_054177405.1 Leptonychotes weddellii
ATTAAAAAAAAAAAAAAAAGCATATGGAAGAGAATGTCCAGCTGTTCATCAAACCCATACCCATTTCTTTTTCTTTCTTAGCATATGTTTAGCCCATTTTCACCAGACTCTTTCACAGTTAAGTGTAGCCGCATTACTGAGTTCTAGCTGATAAAATGTCAGCAGAATGATATATACCAGTGCTACTCAGTGTGTGGTCTATG
>NW_027983411.1:0-203 GCF_054177405.1 Leptonychotes weddellii
CAATAGCCAAACTGTGGAAAGAGCCAAGATGTCCATCGACAGATGAATGGATAAAGAAGATGTGGTATATATATACAATGGAATATTATGCAGCCATCAAAAGGAATGAGATCTTGCCATTTGCAACGACGTGGATGGAACTGGAGGGTATTATGTTGAGTGAAATAAGTCAAACAGAGAAAGACATGTATCATATGATCTCA
>NW_027983412.1:0-203 GCF_054177405.1 Leptonychotes weddellii
ATACATGTCTTTCTCTGTTTGACTTATTTCACTCAACATAATACCCTCCAGTTCCATCCACGTCGTTGCAAATGGCAAGATCTCATTCCTTTTGATGGCTGCATAATATTCCATTGTATATATATACCACATCTTCTTTATCCATTCATCTGTCGATGGACATCTTGGCTCTTTCCACAGTTTGGCTATTGTGGACATTGCTG
>NW_027983413.1:0-203 GCF_054177405.1 Leptonychotes weddellii
GCCGCCCCCTGCACCTTGCTAGGTGGGTGCTCAATAAATGTTTTGGAAATGACCTGCAGGGGATGAGGGCGAACAGGCAGACCAGTCAGGAGCCTGGCACTCCAGACCACGAGCAATTTCTACTTACCGGTTCTGAGCTGGCTGATGGGCTTACACTGCACCCACATCTACCTCGATACTTCTCAACTACACCTTTCTGGAAA
>NW_027983414.1:0-203 GCF_054177405.1 Leptonychotes weddellii
GGGATGACTGACTTGGTAATTTTACAAATTATAATCCTAAAAACTTATCAAATAGATGTCACAGGTGAAAGAAATTTCTGAGTTTAAACTTACGATATGACCTTGTTAATTAAATTTGCTAGTCTGAATCTTAGAACTTTGTTTTTAGCCTTCATGACAAAAACTATCCCAGTTCTCCTGGCTGTGCGTCCTTCTGACAAAGA
>NW_027983415.1:0-1067 GCF_054177405.1 Leptonychotes weddellii
GGTGTAATCACCGTCCACCCGCAAAGTGGGATGATGGAGAGTGCTGTTCTGAGGGGCGCAGGGGAGAATTTATGGGTGGTGCAGCCAGAAGAGTGCCTGGTACCCCGGGATGCTTTCATTTCTCAAACAGGGTGGCATGACTCTGTTTTTCCTCTTGTTTCAGGGCCGACTTTCAGCACAGGACTCGCATCAAATTACCCCCCAAACTTTCATTCAATCCTTGCTTTGCCGCTGGTCAGGACACAGATCAGAGGTGGCATGCCTAAGCTCCAGAACGGGCACAGCATCCTCAGCAGGCCCCCCGAGGGGCACTGTGGCTGGTCCCTGCAGCAGGCGATGCCCACAGGGACGTGACCACGTGCTGAAACACGGGGGGGGGGGGTGACCCATGTGTCAGGAGCACCCACAACACGGCTCAGACTCGAATCCCAGGGCCACCAAGGCTGTTTGCACTCCCCAGGCCTTTCTTCCCCACTCTGTCCCCTGGGTGCCCGAGATCCCCCACCCACCTCCTTTCCTCTGCCCTCCCCTTCCACGAGTCCAGGTGTCTTGTCTGTGGCTCTCCCCGAATCTCTCCTCAAGCCGTCCGTGTTCCTCTTCCTCCCCCCTTCCGCCTCCTGGAGCACCCCGGCGGCTTCAGGTCAGCAGCTCTGAGCGCAGGGCTGAGCACGGTGCTCAGTAAAGGTTTGCTAAAGGAGTGAGTGGGGCCCTCTGGTCCCCAGAGACGGGAGCCAGTTAGCTCCAGCTCTCTGGGTGGGTTTTCCCAGGGTCTGATGCCCTGCCCAGGGTCTCGGGCCGCAGTGACTCTCCTGGCTTCTCCCCCACAGCACCTCTGCTGGCTCTGCCTTATCCCCTGGGGCCACCGCGGTGTGCACACAGACTGGGCACGGGGCGGGGGGGCAGGACCCTCGGTGCCAGCACTCCATCCTCAGCAGCCCTATCCTCCCGCTGTCAATGCTGAGCAAAGGTGACACTATTCGGGACCTCTCCCTGCGAGCGGCCTGCACACCACTGAAGCTTTTTCTTTCATACCTCTCCAGGCCAGCCCCTGGGAGCGCAGGAAAGCC
>NW_027983416.1:0-203 GCF_054177405.1 Leptonychotes weddellii
GCTCGATCCCAGGACCCTGCGGGGACCTGGGTGGCTCAGTCATTAAGCATCTGCCTTCGGCTCAGGTCATGGTCCCGGGGTCCTGGGATCGAGCCCCGCATCGGGCTCCCTGCTCGGCAGGAAGCCTGCATCTCCCTCTCCCACTCCCCCTGCTTGTGTCCCCTCTCTCGCTGTGTCTCTGTCAAATAAATCAAATCTTAACA
>NW_027983417.1:0-203 GCF_054177405.1 Leptonychotes weddellii
GGTGGGCCTGGTGGTGGGTATTGAGGAGGGCACGTTCTGCATGGAGCACTGGGTGTTATGCACAAACAATGAATCGTGGAACACTGCATCAAAAACTAATGATGTAATGTATGGGGATTAACATAATAAAAAAATAAAAATTAAAAAAAAATAAATAAAATAGGCCATCGACACTGCTAGCTCCATAACATGATAAATATAAG
>NW_027983418.1:0-203 GCF_054177405.1 Leptonychotes weddellii
TTTTAAAATGCCATTACCAACTGAGAGTAGAAAGAAGACACTAAATTTTTGGTTAATCAAATTTTATTTGATAAAATTTCAAATTCCTCTTGAAAATCTGGAAGACATTACTGTATCAGGCCTGCTGTCCTACATGGAAACCAGTGAAGAGTTGTACATTATCTATCTATCTATCTATCTATCTATCTATCTATCTATCATCT
>NW_027983419.1:0-203 GCF_054177405.1 Leptonychotes weddellii
AAAAACTTTATAACAAGAAAAAAGTGGGAAAGAACAAAACTGGAGCAGAATATACCAAAACTGTGAGGGGCACTGGGTACAAGGAATAGAAGTGTAACAAAAAAATTTGAGGGCGCCTGGGTGGCTCAGTCGTTAAGCGTCTGCCTTCGGCTCAGGTCATGATCCCAGGGTCCTGGGATCGAGTCCCACATCGGGCTCCTGGC
>NW_027983420.1:0-203 GCF_054177405.1 Leptonychotes weddellii
TCCTGAACTTCCAGGTCCCGGTCCTGAGTCAGAGATACCTGGTGAGAGACGACGGGAGGGACAGACACTTCGGGACTCAATGCTTAAGTATCCAGACAGTCACCAGCCCAGGATCTTTGGGGGTGCCTTGGAGAGTGATGCAAGAAGTGAATCCCCCAAACCAGCACCAGACTGGGGCTCCCAGAGACCTTTTGGTGTGTTTG
>NW_027983421.1:0-203 GCF_054177405.1 Leptonychotes weddellii
GAATAAAAAAAAAAAAACCCTCTAGCCAGACTCATTAAAAAAATAAAAGAGGCCTCAAACAAAATCAGAAATGAAAGAGAAATGACAATAGACACCAGAGAAATACAAAGAATTGTAATAGAACATTATGAAAATTAAATGCCAACAAATTGGAAAACCTAGAAAAAAATGGATAAATTCCTAGAAACATATAACCAACCAAA
>NW_027983422.1:0-203 GCF_054177405.1 Leptonychotes weddellii
CCGACCCTTGCAGCCACCCCAAAAGGAGGAGGGTCCTGAGCGAGCTGCCGAGGCCCGTAGGTCGTCCAGCCAGGATTTGCACCTGCTTCTCACGTGGCTGCAAGGCCTGCACTCTTCACCCCTCTGTGCTCCTCGGGGTGCAAGAGCTCATGAGAACAGTATGTGAAAAAGACTCCGAGGTCCAAGGGTGACCACAAGGCAAG
>NW_027983423.1:0-203 GCF_054177405.1 Leptonychotes weddellii
GTCAAAAAGGATGAACGAAGTGAACCCTGTCATCTAAAACACATGGAAACAAGTGAATCTAAATGACTCTCAACCACTCAGAATAAAGAATTAATTCAAGTAGTTTTTTTTTGTTAAAGATTTTATTTATTTATCTGAGAGAGAGAATGGGAGACAGAGAGCATGAGAGGGAGGAGGGTCAGAGGGAGAAGCAGACTCCCTGC
>NW_027983424.1:0-203 GCF_054177405.1 Leptonychotes weddellii
ACGCGCTCGGCGCTTCCTCCTCGCGGTCGGCCGGGAGGTCAGGTGTCGAGGCTGCGGCTGGGGCAGACCTGGGCCGACCGAACAGCCGGGAGGCCATGGAGCACCGCGGGCTGGGGCTGCCGGCGCTGCTGGCGCTGTTGGCGGCGCTGGCCCCGCGCTTCTTCGCCGCGCCGGGCCCGACCCTGTGGCCTATGCCGCTCTCG
>NW_027983425.1:0-203 GCF_054177405.1 Leptonychotes weddellii
GACGGGGTGGAAAATAATTTACCCTGCTAATGGACACCAAAAGAAAGCTGGGGGGTGGGGGGCAATCCTTATATCAGACAAATTAGATTTTAAACCAAAGACTACAATAAGAGATGAAGAAGGACACTACATCACACTTAAAGGGTCTATCCAAAAAGAAGGTCTAACAATTGTAAATATCTATGTCCCTAACATGGGAGCAG
>NW_027983426.1:0-1067 GCF_054177405.1 Leptonychotes weddellii
TTCTTCTTCTTTTTTTGCAAGAAGTGTTGTGGCTGCATCCATCATTTAAAGTCAGCCTTCATAAATCTGAACACGGACATCATGTTCAGAGACAAACGTCCCGACTAACATGCAGAATGGAGGCATCCTTTATGAGGCGTCAGGGGAACACCAGATCCTGCTGCTTGCTGCTCTTGCAGTGGGCATTTCTGCATACACCTTCACTAACACTGAGTGTAGGTCATGTTTTTGTCACCTGAGTCTCTCACTCTTCTAGACTATCGTCTGACTACCCACTGCCCCACCACCTACTGCCCTCTGTAAGAAGGAACGTCAGGGTCTGTTGACTGCACCATGCAAGGGCTTTCTCTTTGCTCACTTCTATTGCTATGTGTAGCTAACCAAGGGCGTCTTTCCGAGGTTCCTGCCAGGAGAGTGTTGAGTGGTCTGCTCAGCTTCAGACAGAACAGATGGAGGGACATGGTCCCTGGGGGAAAACAAAACCTGGTATTCCTTGAGGGAAAAGCCCCTTGCCCAGAAGGAACCAGCCTAGGATGACATTTTATTTTATTGTTTTTAAAGATTTTATTTATTTATTTATTTGAGAGAGAGAGAGGTGTGAGCAGGGGTAGGGGCAGAGGGAGAGAGAATGGATCTCAAGCAGACCCCATACTGAGTGCGGAGCTCAATGCAGGGCTCGATCTCAGGACCCTGAAATCAGGACCCCAGCTGAAATCAAGAGTCGGAAGCTCAACCAACTGAGCCACCCCGGAGCCCCTAGGATGACATTTTATTATTTCTTACTTTACCATTTTAACCTTCGTGGAACAGAAACACTGTCAGTGGTTTGTTGTTTTTTTTTTTTGTAGTTTTTAATTTTATTATATTATGTTAGTCACCATACAATACATCATTAGTTTTTGATGTAGTGATCCACGATCCATTGTTTTTGTATAACACCCAGTGCTCCATGCAGTATGTGCCCTCCTTAATACCCGTCACCGGGCTAACCAATCCCCCCTCCCCCCTCCCCTCTAGAACCCTGTTTGTTTCTCAGGTCCATAGTCTCCCATGGTTCATCTCTCCCT
>NW_027983427.1:0-203 GCF_054177405.1 Leptonychotes weddellii
TTTTTTTTTTTTTTAAAGATTTTATTTATTTATTTGACAGAGAGAGACACAGCGAGAGAGGGAACACAAGCAGGGGGAGTGGGAGAGGGAGAAGCAGGCTCCCCGCAGAGCAGGGAGCCCAATGCGGGACTCGATCCCAGGACCCTGGGATCATGACCTGAGCTGAAGGCAGTCGCTTAACCAACTGAGCCACCCAGGCGCCC
>NW_027983428.1:0-203 GCF_054177405.1 Leptonychotes weddellii
TTTCTTTTTTTTTTTTTTTTAAAGATTTTATTTATTTTTTAGAGAGCGAGCGAGAGAGAAACAGCATGAGAGGGGCGAGGGTCAGAGGGAGAAGCAGGCTCCCCGCTGAGCCGGGAGCCCGATGTGGGACTCGATCCCAGGACCCTGGGATCATGACCTGAGCCGAAGGCAGACGCTTAACCATCTGAGCCACCCAGGCGCCC
>NW_027983429.1:0-203 GCF_054177405.1 Leptonychotes weddellii
GATTTCTCTGGAAATGATTTCATGAGGGTACCTTCACTATTCATTGCAAGCCCCCAGGGAACGAGAAAGATGGTAATGTAATTGCATGGGCCTGCCTTTCGCAATTGGTTGAACGAGGTTAGTTGTCCTCAAATGTTCATGCATAAAGACCCCCTGGGGTGCTTGCTAAAGATGCAAATATCCAGACCCCATCATCAGAATTT
>NW_027983430.1:0-203 GCF_054177405.1 Leptonychotes weddellii
GCTATGTAACAAAGATCACAGTTGGGGCGGTGGGTCTGTGACACAGATTCTCCACGGTCCTGGAGGCTGGAAGTCTGAGATCAAGGTGTTGGCAAGGGTGGCTCTTCCCGAGGCCTCTCTCCTGTGCGTGCAGATGGCTGAACTCTCTTGTGTCCTCACATGGTCATCCCTTGGCCTGTCTGTGCCCTGACCTCCTCTCTTTA
>NW_027983431.1:0-203 GCF_054177405.1 Leptonychotes weddellii
CCACTGTGATCATTTGGAAGCATGCAATTCAGAAGAGTCACAGTATTGTCTAACCACCAGCACCATCTCCATCCCCAGAGCTCTTACCCCTTCCCAAGCTGAAACTCGGTGTTCCTTAAACACTAACTCCCCAGCCCCCTCCCTGGGCTCCTGGGACCCTGCATGCTACTTTCTGTCTTTATGAATTTGCCTATTATAGGTAT
>NW_027983432.1:0-203 GCF_054177405.1 Leptonychotes weddellii
CTATACACACACACACACACACACTCTCAGGCCCAGAATACTTGCTGGCACATAGCAGATGTTTGGGATTTACTGAAATATTTTGTCCCAGAGGTAATATGAATAAGCATGATTATAAAAACAAATGGGAGAATAAAACAAGAAATGCCAATAGTTTCAATTTATACAAGATAGAAAACCTTGTTTAGAAAAAACTATTATAA
>NW_027983433.1:0-203 GCF_054177405.1 Leptonychotes weddellii
GACGTGCGGAGAAGTGAATCCGAGGCGATATTCGGGAGGATAGACGGCGGGGGAGGGGCCTCCGTCGGCCGCTTCTGGCAAGTGATAGAACCACGGAGCACAAAATTGGAACTTTTAAAAGTCTGCTCCGCTGAGGGACGTCACTCCGGTGGCTAAGCGGGGGGTGGAACCCTCCGGGACAGTGTGGTCTCAGGACCCTCGGG
>NW_027983434.1:0-203 GCF_054177405.1 Leptonychotes weddellii
TTCTTTTTTTTTTTTTTTAAAGATTTTATTTATTTATTTGAGACAGAGAGAATGAGAGAGAGCACATGAGAGGGGGGAGGGTCAGAGGGAGAAGCAGGCTCCCTGCCGAGCAGGGAGCCCGATGCGGGACTCGATCCAGGGACTCCAGGATCATGACCTGAGCCGAAGGCAGTCGCTTAACCAACTGAGCCACCCAGGTGCCC
>NW_027983435.1:0-203 GCF_054177405.1 Leptonychotes weddellii
TACAAAAAAAAAAAAAAAAAAGGATGCAAAGATTTGGGCTAGTTATTCAATCTACAAACCTGTTTGGAAGCAATGAGCTCAAAAAGAGATCTATTAAGGGGCACCTGGGTGGCTCAGATGGTTAAGCGTCTGCCTTCGGCTCAGGTCATGATCCTGGAGTCCTGGGATCGAGTCCCGCATCGGGCTCCCTGCTCTGCGGAAAG
>NW_027983436.1:0-203 GCF_054177405.1 Leptonychotes weddellii
GTCAATTCCTAATTAAGCTGGAATAAAAGAAGCCCAAGTCATCAGCTTCAGCTGTCTTCACGACATGTTCGCCCCAACCTGCTTTCCAATCTCATCTCCCACTTAGCTCCTGACCATCCCCTCTTGCCTCTGCCCCAGTGTGATAAAAACAGCATGCAGTCAGCTTCTTCTGCCCTGGAGGCTGACCAAGGCCAGAGCAGATG
>NW_027983437.1:0-28146 GCF_054177405.1 Leptonychotes weddellii
CCGGCTTGTGTTCCCTCTCTCGCTGTCTCTCTCTGTGTCAAACAAATAAATAAAATCTTTAATAAAAATTTTTAAAAAAATACTGATTTCATTTTCTTGGATACATATCTATAAGTGGGATTGCTATATCATATGGTAATTCTATTCATGCTGTTTTCCATACTGACTACACCAGTTTAGATTCCCACCAACAGTGGATAAGGGTTCCCTAAAAAAAGTCAAACTCATAGAAGCAGAAAGTAAAATGGTAGTTGCCAGGGTCTGAGGGGTGGGGGAAATGGGGAGATGTTTGTCAAAGAGTACAAAGTTTTGCCTATGCAGGATGAAGAAGTTCTGGAGCTCTAATATACAATATGATGACTATAGTTAATAACACTGTATTGGATAACTGAAATTTGCTAAAAGAACAGATCTTATGTATTCTCACCACGTTAAAAAAAATGTGAGCTGATGGATATGTTAATTAGCTTGATTTTGGTAATTACCTCACAATGTATAAGTATGTCCAAACTTAACATTTTACACAAATGTATACAATTTTTTATTATTATGTTCAGTTAGCCCGCATATAGTATATCATTAGTTTTTGATGTAGTGTTCAATTTCATTAGTTGCATATAACACCCAATGCTCATCACCACATGTGCTCTCTTTAATAGCCATCACCAGCTACCCCAGCCCCCCACTCTCCTCCCTTCTGCAACCCTCAGTTTGATTCCCAGAGTCCAGAGTCTCTCATGGTTTTTCTCCCTCTCTGATTTCTTCCCAAAATGTATATAATTTTTATTTGTCAATTATAACCCAAGAAATCATCTGGATTAATTAATTTATTAATTCAAGCATATCACAGCTCCAACAACAACAATAAAAAATTCACATGTATTGACTTCCTTAAAGCTTGCAAAAACTAAACTAAATGATAATATTATCTCAAGGGTAAATTGAGGCAGATACATTAAATGTATTGGGCATGTTTCCACCTTAGTTAAGGCAGAGCTGAGAGTTGAAGAAGTTGTTTGACTGCAGAACCCATGTTACTAGAATAGACTGACCTGGAACTTGAAACTTCTGCAGTACTGATTTCTTTGAGTTATGTCAAGGAAGACCAATGTTGATAAACCTATTATTCTCACTGGAGAAGTTTTAGTTCTACTATGCCATGGATTCTGTACAAATTCAGTTAAAAGCCCCTACTCTGAGCCAGTCCGTAAGTGAGCAACTTTAGCATATACAGTTATAGCAATGACAATGCCTTCAGTGCAAAGGAGTGTACAATCAACTAAGCAAATTTCTTAGTGAAGCCTGAGAGCATGAGACACAGGTTAGGAAGAGTCAGGAAGAGAGATGCTATTATTTAACAAAAGATGTGCAAAAATCATGGGTAATTAGTTGCGGTGTCAGTATAGAATTGTAGGCTTTCAGTCTCTCAAACTTTAATAGTTGTTTCCCCCCTAAAATCTTCATTCACTAGGAAATTGCCTTGTGGTATATTTTGTGTTACCTACTCCCTTGAAATCTGATTACAAAACAAATCAAAGCAAATTTATTTCCCTCAAAAATAGACAAATATGCAAAGTTTTGTATATAATATAAGGATGTTTCCTGACCCCAAGTTAAGAGCAAAAAATTTAGAACCAAGTATGGCAAGGTGAACCATTGGTAATAAGGATATATTGGTAATAAGGATACATAAAGATATAGTTTGATAATGAAGAAATACCTCTAAAATCTTAGAAACTGCAATAATCATTAATATACTCAATGCTTATTACATACAGTTGGTCAACTTTTATTGAGCACTTATTTACTCCACAGAATGAAGTTAAGACTGATGGAACATACACAAAAAAGAAAGTTCTCCCTTCAAGGACTTTACAATGTTCTTGGATATAAAAGGTATAGATATATCTATCTGTATCTATGAAAAAGGCATAAAATATTTACTATAAGAATCTGCATCAGAGAAATTATGCAATTATAAACTTTTAGTTCTATCTAAAATTCTCTCTTAAAAAAATAGTTTAGACTAGAATATCTCTAAGGGCACTCAAACTTACCATTATATGATTATATTAACAGCAGTAGGATCAGGGCTCCTCAGACATGGCAGCCCGTATGGAATAAAGCAAAAAAGAACTAGCTTCTGTCCAAAGCTCTAAATTCATATACCTCTTTTTCTTTTTTCTCTACCTTCCATCCTTGAATCTATCAGCCTGTAGATCTCTCTTTCTTATCTCTAAAGATGTGGCATCTTACAGAACATTCTTTTTTCCTGATGCCTAAAAATTCTACCTGAATAACAAGGATGATGTTCCCTGTATTTTGCATGCAGAGAATCATCAGCAAGCGGGGGGGGGGGTATCTTTTTCAGTGTTTACTGAATGGTCCCAATTTAGAAAAATGTGTTCCATCATCCATGCCACCCCCATTATCACTCAATTCATGTAAGGACAGCACTCAGAAATTAAATATTTTGTGGGGCATGTGTGCAGATTTCTAGAGGAAGGCTATTCCCTTTATTGTACCTCCTTTAACAGAGCTTTTCTCCCCTCTCCCCCCAATAATAGGGCGGAACCACTCTCAGTGTATGGTAACAAACCGAGGACTTTTCAGTGTCCTCTGAAAATCATTGTACTTCTGGGTCTTCGGAATGCCTGAGGTTCCTGAGGTAGAGAGAGATGGAGGAATTAAGAGACAGAACACACACAATTGCTCTTTGATTTCGCATATATATGGATTTTCCCCGGAGCCAGTTGGACAGCATTAGAAGTAGCTAAACTTGAGCCATCTTACTTTAATTTACCAAGAAAGCTACTCATTGAATGAAGGACAGAAGCAAAAGGGTTGAGATGTGTATTTTGTTTACCTCTCCAGATATATTTTTTATTCTTCTCTGCTCTAAGAGATGACATCACACAGGCTCTCTTGTCTTCTGGTGTCCAAGTGGGTTCCTCACATGAAAAGTACCTGCAGGACATAAGAAGGTGGGATGAGAGAAAATAAGGATAATTTATTCCCTAGCACCATGCCTACCATATCTGGTTTGACAGTTACTGTGTTCCTCTACCTCAACCATAGCTCCTGTTAAGGGATCTCTTCCCAGGAAGAACCCCTAGCCATGGGACTTAACCCCTGCCATAGCCCCTGCCAGACAATTCCATCTGTACAACTCTAGCTCTGACTGATATTCAGTAACACTGTTTCTTTATTTTGCTCTTTAGGACTAGGAGTGGTAACAGTTTTCAGACACTACTAAGCCCTGGGTGCATCACCATCCTTTGATGGTTCTCTGAATCCAATGCACAGGTATGTAAATAGTTTATTCATTATACCTTTCACTGCTCCTTTTGAAACTACCGATCCTATGCTGGGAATCTGACTGATACAGAATATGTGTTGTTGATTGGATTTGTCTTTAGAGCATGGACAAAGAAAAACAGAAATGGGATGGTAATCAACCTGATCTTGAGATCAGAAATCTGGAACTTCATGGTCCTTAAAACGACTCACAGCATTTTGCCAAACATACAATAAGTTCAGCCTCTTCTTTTTACAAAGGAAGAAATGTGCCCATTCATTTATACTGTTTCACTTTCCTCTCTCCTTGCCCAGTAGCAGAGAGGATGTATGGGAGAGAGAATAATAGATTAGGAAAGTGAAGAAATTATCCTACCCCACTTCAATCCCACCACAAGACTCCAAGCTGCTAAAGCCACAGAAGGGTCTAGCCCAAAATACAGGCAGAGGAGCAGAAGTATTTTAAATGAAATGTGAAAATGAACAGGACTGGATTTTGAAACTGAAATAAGATGGTTTGAATTAACTGAAGTGACTGGCATGGAATCTAGTCACAAATTATAAAGAGATCAATAGAAAGGGGGTTTGTATAGAATTGCCAAACAGTTATTGGAAAAATCAAATGGTTTCTCATTTAAACATGTGAAGAGTTGTGAGTCTTCAATAAATCACTTGTACAAAGTGGTATGCTGTGGTCAACCTGCTTTAGATTTAATGATATAGTAATAAATACATAGCCATTACATTCAACCAGCTCCAACTTTGGGATATAATTATTAAGGAGTATATTATGATTTCCTGCTCTCCATTTGAATGTAGTCAGCAGCCTAGATTTTCATCATTCCCTGGATAAAAACTTAATAAGAGGGGTGCCTGGGTGGCTCAGTTGTTAAGCGTCTGCCTTCAGCTCAGGTCATGGTCCCAGGGTCCTAGGATTGAGCCCCGCATTGGGCTCCCTGTTCCGCAGGAAGCCTGCTTCTCCCTCTCCCAATCCCCCTGCTCATGTTCCCTCTCTCGCTGTGTCTCTCTCTGTCAAATAAATAACTAAAATCTTAAAAAAAACTTGATAAGATATATATATAATTTCACAGCATATATATAATTCTCTGTCCCTGGTTACTGGCACTGGCACAGAACTCCTAAAACTCAGGAAATTTGCTAAGTAATAAGACCACTAGAAGCTTCTTTTATTCTAACATTTAATCTTTGACCCTGACATGGGGACTCCTAAATCCCTTGGGATTTCCTGGGTGACAGGAATGTCTTTTGTTCTAATAAGTGACTCTTGGTGGGCTACTGCATGGGGGCCAGTCACCAGAAAGACCAAATCATGATTAGAAACTTGGAACTGGGGGGTGGGGTGGGAGGGATGGGGTGACTGGGTGATAGACACTGGGGAGGGTATGTGCTCTGGTAAGCGCTGTGAATTGTGCAAGACTGTTGAATCTCAGATCTGTACCTCTGAAACAAATAATGCAATATATGTTAAGAAAAAAAAAAAAGAAGAAGAAGGTAGCGGGAGGGGAAGAATGAAGGGGGGGAAATTGGAGGGGGAGACGAACCATGAGAGACAATGGACTCTGAAAAACAAACTGAGGGTTCTAGAGGGGAAGGGGGTGGGAGGATGGGTTAGCCTGGTGATCGGTATTAAAGAGGGCACGTTCTGCATGGAGCACTGGGTGTTATGCACAAACAATGAATCATGGAACACTACATCTAAAACTAATGATGTAATGTATGGGGATTAACATAAGAATAAAAAAAAAAAAGAAAGAAACTTGGAACTTTCAATACCCCCACACTGCCTCCTCCTCCTAAGAGGGGAGAGGGACTAGAAATGAAGCTAATGGTTGACCATCTCTATGTGATAAAAATCCCAGAAGTATGGAGTTTGGAGAGCTTCTGGGATGGTGAACACATGAAGGAGCTAGGAGAATGGTGCACCTGAAGGGGGCATGAAGGCTCCATGCCCTTCCCACATAACTTGTCCCAAACATCTCTTCCATCTGGATGTTCATCTGTATTCTTTATTATATCTTTTTATAATAAGCTAAGTAAACTATTTCCCTAAATTCTGTGGGCTGCTCTACCAAATTAATCAAACTGAGGAGGGTCTTATGAGAATCTCCAATTTATAGCCAATTGTTGAGAAGCACAGGTGAAAACCTGGACTTGCGATTGGCAACTGATGTGGGGGGCAGTGTTATGGGACTGAGCCTTAAACCCGTGGAATCTGATGCTATGTCCCATAGATACTGTCAGAATTGGACTAAATTGTAGGACACCCCAGATTGCTTAATGGGGAAAAACCTCCATACACCTGATACCAGAAGCGTCTTAAATGTGGTAGTCATGTGAGAGTAAAAGAGACAGACAGGAAAAAGAGTAAATTTTTCCTAATCAGGAGCTATATCTTTTCTATTTATTCTTAGGTAATAAAAGTTTCATGGTCACTTTAGGTACAAATCAGAGTCTCAAATCATTAAATAAAATGTCTTCTCGGAATAATCCAAAATCATACCTTGATTTAAAGTTGAAACTTCTCCATTGCCCCAATTAAAGTCTAATGCTAAAGGGAAGCTTCAGTTCAGCAAAGGGTCAGGTGATTAGCTCCTTCTCACCTAGGACTTCTGCTCCTCCTTCCACATCTTACTAACTATGGCTGTGACCTCTTCAAGGAAGCAGAGATACTCTTAAGAAAGCTTTTAATAAATTGATTTCAGTAATCTAGGCTTGGAGTTCTCTCTGGATTTTGTAGACATTTAAACCAGCTCTCCCCCACTCACTCACTGCCAATTGGTGCTTTTGCACATTCTTCAGAAAAATATCTCTTTATAACGCCGCAGTTTCCCTTGAAATGGTCAAATGCATCTCTATACACCACAGTTGTTAAAAATCTCTTCCTAACTTTTATGTGAAGTGTGTAGGATAAGTCCCCTCCAAATTTTCAACTTTCAACCATTTAATACTCTCAACCTCAGTATGAATAAGGGGGTTGAGAGGGATAAGTTCTTAAATTTTCTTTGCATTATCATTTCAATTGCCTTTGAATCTCAGCAGAAACATATTTTCCATAAGTAACTGTGGTGTGGTACCTTAAGGATTGCCTTATATTGTAGGTAGACCCTTTTGTTATGAACTGAATATTTTTGTCACTCCAAAATTATACATTGAAACCCTAATTCTCAAAGCGGTAGTATTTGGATGTGGGGCCTTTCAGAAGTTCTAGGTTTAGATGAGGTCTTGAAGGTGAAGCCCCCATGATAGGATTTGTGTCCTTATAAGAAGAGAAAGAGACCAAAGTATCCTCTCTGTCCCTCCTACATCCCCTCCCATGTAAGGATACTGTGAGAAGGTGACCATCTGCAGGGCCCTCATCAAGACCTGAACCCATCGGCACCTTGGTTTTGGACTTCCCAGCCTCCATATTGTGAGAAATAAACATCTGTGGTTTAAGTCACCCAGTTTACGGTATTTTGTTTTAGCAGCCTGAGAAGACTAAGACACCCTGAGAGCCGATATGCCTCCATACCTCCATTCGAACTAATTGTGTCAAACAGACTGGTTTCTTTGCTTCTCCACACAGTGAGTTTCTATTCTGTGTGGGCCACAAAGAACACAGAATTTAATTGTCTCTCTGTGGGGAGTCAGAAAATGCATTTTTTCCTTCCCTTCCCTGAGAGAATGTGCCCAATATTTTGCATATCTGGGCCACAGATTAGGCTGTAAAGTTTGAGAGAAGGCACAGAATTTTTTATTTTTTGTAGCCTTGGTTCCTATTACAGTGTCTGATCTCTGGTATGAATTTTATATAGACTTTGCAAGTGGAAAGAAACTTGAATGGAATTCATTCATGTTAAAGAGTGTTCCCAGTTTTAGAGGCCATCTGGTTTTATAGTAATTACAGAATAAATCACTTAATTTAAACTAATAGTTTGCAAGAAGAGAAAGTCAACTTACAATTTTCTCACCTTCTTTTGTGATCCGGGTTTTTTTGAAGTGGAGTATGGATAAAACTATTATCTTATCTCTCCTCCTCCTACTCTCTCACCTCCAGCAGAAATGAAAGTTGAAGAAAACAGAATTCTTTAGGTGCTAAGGAATAAGATAACAGGGTTATAGCCAACTGGTCAGGGCTGTTCTATGTTTACCAAGGAGTTAAACATAAGATAAGGGTGCTTTGAAGATAAAACTGGTCATAGGAAAGGAAAAACAGCAGATGATGACAGAGTTTAGGCATAAATCAGTCTACTTAAAGGGGAGTGGAAACAACTTATCAACAAAATTTACTGGAGAAAATATAAAGTGATGTGTTTTTCTCAATTAGTTGCAGTTTGAAATTTTAGAAAGATCTTTAAAAATACTGGCCCTGGTGGCTAAAGGTTAAATTGGCAACCATGTCCATAAACTAAAATTCCCACTTTGGACAGTCTTTTTAAGACTTAAGGTGGTAAAAGACCAGAGTATCTTAAGAAAGCAGAATATACTGTAGGGCATATTGTTATAGGGCAAATATATGAGGTGGAGCAAACCATTTCCTCACTCATCCTTACTTTCCCTCTGCAAAATGGAGAAGATTGTGTTTCATGATCTAGAACCTCCTTTCAGTCCCCATATTGTATCTATTTCTTCCCTTTCCTGGTATGCAACAGTACTTCATCCATTTTAGAATCTTCTTTTTCTACAGAAAACAAACTCCCATAAATTGATAAATGATTAATTTTTTCCATTCAAAATTAGAGTCTGTAGAAGGTAATATTTAACACAAAGTGTAGAAATCACTTCTGGGGCGCCCGGGTGGCTCAGTCAGTTAAGCGTCTGACTCTTGATTTTGGCTTAGGTCATGATCTCAGGGTTGTGAGATCCAGCCCTACATAGAGCTCCATGCTCAGTGGGGAGTCTACTTGGGATTCTCTCCCTCTCCCTCTGCCCCTCCCCTTGCTCACACCACCCCCTCTCTTTCTCTAAGATAAGTAAATAAATCTTAAAAAAAGAAATCACTTATAGTATAATTCCTCAGATTATGGCATAAAAGTGGCACTTCTTATTTTTGGTGGGGAATTCTTTCCTTGTATTTCTCAAATCACACAATATGGACAACCATCAATGCCAGATAAATAAACTCCTTTTGCAAACTGCATTAAGAGTCAAACTGGGGGCAGCTGGGTGGCTCAGTAGTTTAGCCTCTGACTCTTGATTTCGGCTCAGGTCATGATCTTGGGGTCGTGAGATCGAGCCCCAGGCTCCATGCTCCACACGGAGTCTGCTTGAGTTTTTCTTTCTATTCCTCTCCCTCTGCCCTTCCTCCAGTTAACACATACACTGTCTCTCTCTCTCTCAAAAGTAAATAAATAAATAAAATATTTTTTTAAAAAGAACCAAACTGTAGCCAAATATAGTTTAGTTCCTTGAGAAGTGAGATTAGTTTTTCTACAGTAGAACTCTCCAGAAATCTAGTTACTGAGAACACTGAAGTTTAAGTGGTCATATATAAATATCTGTAACATCAGAAATAAATTAAAATGTCTTTAGCAGTGAGGATTGAGGAAAATAGATATCAATAAGGAATAGAGCTATATCCGCATTTTCAGACATATTACAGATTTGAGTAATTTAGTTTTATACAACCTATTGGGTTTAGAGACTTAGTAGGCCTTACTATCTGTTTTATTTTATATTTCAGGTGTAATCTAAGTAACAATTATATAGGATAAAGGAAGCTGGTAGAAGAATAATTAGAGATTTTAAAGAGGGCAAAGTGTTCAAAGAATGTGAGATCTATTGAAAAGAGTGAGAAAAAAGACAGAAGAGATAGCAAACGTAAAAAAGAGGAGAAAAGGGAATCAACCAGAATGGGACTTTTTTTGCGGGAGGGAGGTTAATACTTTCTAGACATTTTAGAGTGTTTGTGTATATGAATTTTGAGCCTGACTTCCAGCTCCAGCCATAGCACTTTTATCAACACCAAATCATACTAATCTAAGACCAACATATTCAGGTTTTCCAAGTATAAAATCCCTGAACTTTCATAGCTCTGTGACATTTACTCCTACTGCAGTGATACCCCACCAATTCTCTAAATATTCTGGAGGAAGGGTCTGATCCTGCTGAAGAGTGTCTACTCTGCAATTTGGCCTAGGCCACTTCCTGGGAGACAGTGAGCATTCATGTCTATATGACCATTATCAAGACCCACCTAGGAGTTAATATGCATACTGTGGCCTTTCTCCCCTACCTCAAATTAGTGTGTTAGTTAGAGGAAGCTTATTTGAGAGAGATACATTTTATATTGGACATTTTTTTTTTTTTTTGTAGTGAATAAATCTGCAGTAAATAAGCAATTTGAAAAAAAACACCTCTGGTTAATTTCCATACAGTTACCTCAAAGTGAGTGAGTGAATGTGACACAATTTATTTTAGGGTTTAAACCACTGTAGTTTTGACATACACATACTATTATCTAAAAAGTACTGAATCATGAGCTCCACTGGACATGTCTACCAACTCGTAATAAGTCCAAGGCAAGAGCAAGAAGAAGGATATCCAAACTGAACTACTACCTGTGTGTGTGTGTGTGTGTGTGTGTGTGTGTGGTAGGCAGAGGGAGAAGTGAGAAGAGAAATTTGGAGATCTGTCACTCTAAGAGAAAATAGAACGTTAGCCTGTTCTGTTAGCTGAACCCCCATCCATTGCCTTTTGTCAAAGATAGTTGTCCCTTCACTCAAATATGCTAACATTAATGTATTTTGATGATCTTGAAAGCTTACCTATATGCAAATGCAGTTAAATAATGAATGCTTATAAATTTTAATTTAATATTTACTTATGAAGAGATTATGATCAGTGAGATATGCTTTAAGAGGAAAGTTAGAGGTAAGTTTTAGGGGGAAAGGCTAAAATAAAAAAGGTTTAATTCTTTAGGCTATGGCATAAATTATATGTTATATTTAACCCTCAACAAGGGTTATAGAGGCTCACACTCACCCAGAATCATTAGTGATTGTCTTAGTTTGAGCCACTCTAATAAAGTACCACATAGACTGAGCGTCTTATAGACAGAAATTTATTTCTCACAGTTCTTTGAAAAGAAGTCATTTATATGACATCCTTGAGTCCTTTGCAAACCAGATATCACATGAGGGGAATCATGATTTACTTGAGTCGTGCCATTTTGAAATGTTTAATTAAGAATTCCCTAGAGTCCGTTATAACATTGAATACATTTACACATTTTATAACCCTAAGACAGAGAGACTAGCCCAACAGGACAGACTACCAGGATTTAGATCACATGTTCACTGCTTATTAGACTGCCAACTTTGGTACCCACTGAAGCACACTAAGCCTATTTCCTCATTTATCAATGAGATTATAATGTATACTTTGTGGGACATCATAAGTGCTTAGCAAATGTTAACTATCTTTTTTACATGCTGTACTCATCTTCCTAGCACACAAAAAGTTAACAAAGTATTTATGTTATTGTATGGGATCCATGTAAAACAAAAATGAAAGGATATTAGTTTTATATGTGTTTGACATGCAGTAAGACCACCATTTGAGTTGATTTTCTAGACCAGTCCTGCCCAATAGAAATATAATGTGACCCATATATGTAGTTTTAAATTTTCTAGTAGTCACATTTTCTAAAAGCATTTAACCTGTAGTCAATATAAAAATTGTTAAAGAAATATTTTACATGGTTTGAGTTCTAGGTCTGAAATCCAGTGAATATTTTACTCATACAGCTCATCTCAGTTTGGATTGCCATATGTCAAGTACCCAAATAACCACATGTGGTTAGTGACTACTCTTTCAGAGAGTACAGTGCTAGAACAGATCAGAATTACCTGGGACATATGATACAATTCCCCTTCTTATGCCCCTGGAAGACTTGTCATTCATTTCTGCTGTGCCTGTCCTTGACCTCAGTCTCCCTCTCAACACTCAGGCAGTTCCTACCTATTATTGAGAGTTAGCTTATACTATGAAACTCATTTGTAAACTTGAGTCTATATAATTGTCTATATAAGTTTCTAGCCTGATGCCAAAATTTTCTTTGGTCACAAAATTGTTTTCTAACTATGGCAGTAGTGAATCATTAATCTGTGAACCGATTCTCACCATTAGTCTTTTTTTTTTTTTAAAGATTTTATATATTTGACAGAGAGAGACACAGCGAGAGAAGGAACACAAGCAGGGGGAGTGGAAGAGGGAGAAGCAGGCTTCCCGCTGAGCAGGGAGCCTGACGCGGGGTCGATCCCAGGACCCTGGGATCATGACCTGAGCCGAAGGCAGACATTTAACGGCTGAGCCACCCAGGTGCCCCGAGATAGCATTAGTCTTGGCAAAAAGAATAGTAAGGCTAAATAGTTGGTTTATAAAAAAGCTGTCTTTAAGAAGTAATTTCCTACAATTAATTGTGTGTTGGAAGGATATACTTGGAAACCTTTATGAAAAGTTATTATTTGACCATTGTTAGAGGGGATGGACAAAATGGGTGAAGGGGAATGGGTGGCGCACCTTCCAGTTTTGGAATGAATAAGTCATGGGGATGAAAGGTACAGCAGAGTCAATGGTATTGCAATAGTGTTGTATGGGGACAGATGGTAGCTACAGGTGGTGAACATAGCCTAACATATAAACTTGTCAAAGCACGATGTACACCTGATACTAATATCCCATTGTTTGTCAACTATACTTCAATTTTTTTAAAAAAAGGTATTATTACTTAAGTCTAAATATAAGATGAATGTTATCTGAACAAATATATTAAAATCCCTAGGTTAAGAAAAGCTTAAATTAGTAATTTGATAAAGGGGCAATTCTTTTTTCCTTGTCTTTTCCCTATATCTTCTGCTTTCTCTTTTTATTTCTATCCTCCCTTCTTTCTCCATTTTTCTCTTTTCTTTTTCTTTCCATACCCTTCCCTGTCTCTCACTCTCACCATTTCTCTCAGTGATATATTAATAACTCTTTGCAGGATGATCATACACACAAAACCTAAAGAACAATTTCTCCACCACACACCTGTTTCCTATGCATCATAAATTAATTTATATCAGTAAGCAGAACCTGACCACATTTTTTTTAAAGATTTTTTATTTATTTATTTGAGACAGAGAGAATGAGAGACAGAGAGCATGAGAGGGAGGAGGGTCAGAGGGAGAAGCAGACTCCCTGCCGAGCAGGGAGCCCGATGCGGGACTCGATCCCGGGACTCCAGGATCATGACCTGAGCCGAAGGCAGTCGCTTAACCAACTGAGCCACCCAGGTGCCCAGAACCTGACCACTTTTAAAAACGCCTTTGCATGACCTATTTTTCATGATGGTCAGAGAAGGCAGCTTCTACAATGAAATGGAGAATCCTGTCTTAGGACTGTGTTGATTTCTTTCTTAAATTGGTAAATTTGGAAATGCCATGAAGAGAACACCCACTTACTGAACTGAACAAATCTACTTTTCTCACTCTTGTTTTGACACTGACCCTTTTACAGTATAAAAAGTACATATTTTTACACTTCTCTCTGCTCTAACAGTTTCTTTCAGGCTTTTTAACTGCATAAGGCATTGTCCTTGAGGAAGAAATCTTACTGAAACCACTGAGCAACTCATTAGCTTAGAAATTTGTAGATGGGTGTGCTCCAGGGCACCAACAGATGGTTTAATTGGGTACAAAATTCCAGAAGGCTATGCGCAGATTGACAACATTTTTATCCAAAAACCAGAGTTACTCTAGCCTTACTGAAAGAAAACTGCTACCTGAATAAAATATGTGATTTCAGGGAAAATGGTCAGACCTTCTATAGCCCCAATTCCTCCTTGAGTTGCTCACTGACACCTCAACTTGTAACATAAAAGATTCACTTCTGTGATTTAAACCTTATCCCTTGTTGAAATACAACTTCCCCTGGAGGTTTTAACAAGATAAATATGAATAACTATTTAAGTCCTTTCCAAATACCCGAAGTTGTAGCCGGTCCTCCATTGACCCCAGACTCTAATAGATCTTTTACTATAAGCACACAAATAAAGATGGGTATGGGAAAGTAACTAGGAGTAAACACATATTCTAAAAGGAAATATTAGTTTTTTCTCAACCACTAGGTCAGAACAACTTTCTGTGTTGCTTATACATTTGTGGTAATGATGGCTTAGGTCTTCTGGCTCAATATTTCTCATTTAGGACTATAAACAGGACGTAGGATGGAGGGAGACCACATTAGCAGACAGGACAGTACTCTCACTGCATGCTTAGGCAAGTTTACAGACAGGAATACTTAGAGGCAAACTGACCAATACACTTTGTCATGTAGAGAAGTTTTGATCTTTTAAAAATGATTCATATATTTTGCCAAAGCTTAAGTTATACAGAGAATATCTGAATGGTTTCCAATCTGACCCCTTCAATTCAAGGTCTCAGGTCCAAACCATTCCTGACATGTTATTTATCTCTTTATAATTTATTATTCTTAAGTACCTTCTAATAGGTTTCATTGATTTGTTCATTGTACTTATCACAAGGCAGGTTGGCCATTTGTCTAAGTGTGTTGACATTCACATTGATTTTGAATAGCCTTCAATGTCTTTCTTCATTTGGGCAGGGTTGATGAGCCCATGTGCAGATAAATAAGTAATTAAGAGAGGAAATTTTCTATTTTTATCTAGTGGTTTTAACACACATACATGCACACACACACACACCGTATAGAGGCAGGTAGCTGCAATTGGGGAAGAGAACATCTTAGGAAGTACGCTAAGGTGGGTCATAGTAATAATTAGTTACACTTCTATAGTGCTTATTAGATTCTAGACGTTATTTTAAATGTTTAAGTCTAAACTCATTTATTACTTAAAGCAACCCTAAGCAGTAAATGCTATTATTATTTCCATTTTATATATAAGGAAATTGAAACACAGACAAGTTAAAATAGCTTTCTCAAGATCACACAGTATTTCTGCCTTTTTAGTCATAAACTGAAGGAAACAAAAAATCAGTAAATAATTGAAGACCAAAAAATACTTCCCCTATCACATCCAGCTAATTTTTTGGAGAAAGAGGGTGAAGGAAACCTGGTAGAACTTGATTTGACTTTGTAACATTCATTCAGATAAAAGAAGGGAGTCTGTGGAGCTCTTGATTGGCTGGAGCTGGTGGAGTTAGCATCAAGAAGGAGAGAAGTACATATTGATCTAAGGAGATGGTATGTGTACCTAAGAAACTGACTGAAGTGATTTAGCTATCATTAATGGCAGTTAGGCTATGACTACTGAAAATGGAAAGCAAGAACAATGTTGAGTTGAAGAATAATATGCAAGCAAAGAATTGTGGCAGAAGATTGAGGCATCTCTGAGGGAGCCCATCAAGAACAAAGGGTGCATAAATAAGACACAGTTCTGGCTCTACCGATCCCTGCATGAATTCCAAAACATGTATCTTGAAAATCAACCATGTGTGCATGGGATAAATGTATAAAAATCACCTCAAGTCACAAGTATCAGCATATGTGCTCAGGTTTTGTTTATGTCTTATGTTCTCCCCAAAACACTGAAATCTATTGATGGTATTTGCCTTTTCAGACTCCTACTCACAAGTTGTTACATTATTGATTCATTCATTAAACTACCTGAATATGGTAGGCACTGAAAAGTGAGAGCTACCATTTATGAATCTATTAAGACCTTGTAACATGATTTCATGTAGATGATGTCATCTTTACCATCACAACAGTCAAAGGAGCTATTATTTTCCTGATTTTGTGGCTAGAGATAGAGATTCAGAAGAGAACTGGATCTCATTTTTGCTCTGTGCCAGTAACTAAGCAAGTCTTTTAGAACGCTTATCCCTCACAGCAAATCTGTTAAGAGGGGTGTTATCTCCAAGGACAAGAAGCCCAGTGTTTCAGTAATTGCCTAATACACAATAGCTGATCACACAATAGCTGGTGAAATCAGAAATTATTATAAAACGGGTTGATTCCAGCTTGCACTCTTAATTACCTTACTCTTAGAAAACTTACACTCCAAGATCAAAAATAAAGTTAGGCTTCTGCTTAATTTATGAGTGCTCCTGGGAATCAAACACATCAAAAGCATTAATAGCATAAATTTCACAGATGTTCCAAATCACTGAGGCAGACATCAGCCAAAATTAACCTTTCCAATCACCGAATAGGGTTCAGCTATTTTTCCATTTTTATACTGAGCCTTGAGTTTGCCATGTGACAGGTGAAAATCCACTTGAGATTTCCATAGTCTATTGATAAATTGGGTAAGATAGTGTCAACCCAATTACAACTACCAGCTGCATTGTTTCTTTTCTCACTTGTACTTTTGGGTCATATTTAAAATACGTTGCTAAATCTAAAATAATGAAAATTACCCCTAAATTTTCTTCTAGAGTTTTATGGTTTTAGCTCACCTATTCAGGTTATTCATTCATTTTGAGTTAACTTTTGTATATGGTGTGAGGTAAGTGTTAAACAGCATTCTTTTGCATGTGAAAATCCATTTGCCCCAGCACATTTGTTGAAGAGACTATTTTTTCCCTTTAAATGGACTACCACCCTTGTTTAAATTTAATTGTGCCTAAAAGATCATTTTCATAGCAGTAATAATTTGCATTTGTGGAGCACTTTGTAAACTATCATCATGTATTGATATTCTTATATATGCTAAGAGGTAGGCATAAAAATTATCCTATTTTCACAGTGAAGAAACTGAAAATCATAGCTATTGTATGATTTGTACAAATACAAACTGTAAATTAGCAATTTAGTAGTCAAAACCTTCCAAAATTTAGTTTAAATTCTCCTGACATATTTTTGTTTCTTATGGCACACAAGTTCTGGATGCCTCAAGCATGGAGAGGATGCAAATGGAGAACTGGCTCAGAAGGGATGACACATTTAGCAACCTCAGTGTCATGGAACTAAAACATGTGAAGTGATGGTTATATTTTAGACAAGGTAGTCCCTGATTACAAAGTATTGAGGTTTCCGGATATTCACTTTTAAAAATAATTAAACATGGGGCACCTGGGTGGCTCAGATGGTTAAGCGTCTGCCTTCGGCTCAGGTCATGATCCCAGGGTCCTGGGATCGAGCCCTGCATCGGGCTCCCTGCTTGGCGGGGAGCCTGCTTCTCCCTCTCCCTCTACTGTCCCCCCTGCTTGTGCTCTCTTGCTCTATCAAATAAATAAATAAAATCTTTAAAATAAATAAATAAAAATAATTAAACAGATACAAAGCTTTCCCTGTAGTTACATTAACACTTATGAATTCAAAATATTTTTTTGAATTGGTGAGAAAGAGAAGTAAGTACTTTCATGACTCACAGTACACTTCATTTATGTTCCACATGGATTTACTAAAACTCAAATGTGTCACCATGGGATGATTGGGAAAGAACGGATTTAGCAAACACTGCTTTAGGATCTCAGCCAATTACAGTGATGTTAGTTGCTCATTCACTGTCTAGTATATTCTAATTATTTAAGGGAACCCCATTTTTACTGAGAAGTACAATATAAATGTGGTTAAGGTGAATAATGCCCCCACAAAATGTTCAAATCCTAATCCCTGAAAACCTATGAATAGGTTATTGTACATGGTAAAAGGAACTTAGAAGATGGAATTAAGTTAATAATATTGAGATGGTGGGAGATTATCCTGGATCATCTAAGTAAGCTCAATTTAATCATAGGGGTCCTTATCAAAGGGAGGGAGAATGATCTAATTCAGAGCATGAGAGAGATGATGTAAAGAAGAAAGCATAGGTCAGAGGGAGAGAAGATGCTATGTTGCTGTCTTTGAAGATGGAAGAAAGGGCCTTAAGCCAAGGAATGCAGGCAGCTTCCAAAACCTAGGAATGGTAAGGAAATAGATTCTTCACAATGAAGGCAGGCCACTAAGCCCTTTAATTTAGTCCAGTGAACCTGAGTTTTGGCTTCGACATCTAGAACTACAAGTTAATAAACTCATGTTATTTTAGGCCAGTAAGATGATTTTTCTATCAGCAGTAGAAAACTAAAACATGTTTTAATACAAATAAGCATCACATTTTTCCAAATTCAAGAAGACTGTTGAACAAGATTTACTTAGATAACTCATTTTTGTACAAAAGCAATTAGACAATATAGAAAAAAATTAGATATTATTCAAATAATTACAAATGAATAAGGTATCTAGGGAAAATCTCAATGTAGCATATAAAAGTCCTATATAGGAGAAAGAAAATCAAATTGAATCTGACCTAAACAAAACACACACCTAAACAAAACATATAAAACCTAAATGGATCCAAAACCTAAATGAGAAAAGGAACACTGAGTAAGTGGAAAAAATGTTGTTCTCTTTTAAATACAAACTTTTTTTGAGATAAAATTTACATAAAATGTACTCTTTACATTGGTGAGTTTAAGCAAATGTATACACTTGTGTGACTACCGATGTCACTAAAGTTGTGTTGAATATTTCTGTTACCCCAAAAATATCTCCCTTGTCCCCCTTCCAGTCAATACTCTACTCATGGCCCAAAACAACTTTTGATATGTTTTCTTCTACTGTGTATTAGGCTTCTCATTTCTAGAGTTTCACATAAATGAAAATATATAGTGTTTACTCTTTAAATATCTACCTTTGTTTCCTCAGAATAATGGTTTTAAGATTCATCCATGTGCTTTCAAGTATCAGGATATCATTCATTTTTATTCCTGAGTAGTATTCTATTTTACAGATATACTAAAATTTGTTTATCTATTCACCTATGTTTTTGGATTTTTTTAGTTTATGGTAATTTAAAATAAATATTCTATGGATTTTAATATCCAAATCTTTGTGTGAACACATTGCTCTTTTATTTATCTTGTTTAAATATGTAAGAATGGAATTGCTAGATCATCTAAGTGATACTGTTTTGTTTTGCTTTTTTTTTTTTTTTAATATTTTTGTTTATTTATTTGACAGAGAGAGACACAGCGAGAGAGGGAACACAAGCAGGGGGAGTGGGAGAGGGAGAAGCAGGCTGCCCGCCAAGCAGGGAGCCCGATGCGGGACTCAATCCCAGGACCCCGGGATCATGACCTGAGCCGAAGGCAGACGCTTAACGACTGAGCCACCCAGGCACCCCTTGTTTTGCTTTTTAACCTAAGTATAATTGACATACAATATCCTATTAGTTTCAGGTGCACATCAGAGTGGTTGAATATTTTTATACATTACAGAATGATCCCATGGTGAGTCTAGTTACCTTCTATCACTGTACAGTTTTTACAATATTATTGACTATGTTCTCTGTGCTATACATTACATCCCCATGGCTTATTTACTTTGTAACTGGAATTTTGAATCTCTTAATCCCTATTTTCCTCAGGCCCCAGCTGCTCCCTGCTCTGGTAATCAACAGTTTTTTTGTTTTTTTTTTCCTGTATCTATGAGTATGTTTCTGTTTTGTTTTGTTTGTTCATTTGTTTTGCTTTTCAGATTCCACATACAAATGAAATCATACAGTATTTCTCTATCTTTGCCTGATTTATTTCACTTAGTGATACCCTCTGGAGTCATCCATGTTGTCACAAATGGCAAGATTTTGTTCTTTTTATGACTGAGTAATATTCCATTGCATATATACACATCTTCTTTATACATTCATCTACCAGTGGACACTTAGATTGCTTCCATATATTGGTTTTGTAAATAATGCTGCATTGAACATAGGGGTACATTTATCTCTTCTCTCTTCAAATTGGTGTTTTCGTTCTCTTCAGGTAAACACCCAGAAGTAGAATTGCTGAATCATATGGTAGTTCTATTTTTAATTTTTTTTAGGAAACTCCATACTGTTTTCCATAGGGAATGCACCAATTTACATCCCAACCAACAGTATATAAGAATTCTCTTTTCTTTACCTCCTCACCAACACCTGTCATTTTTTGTCTTTTTGATAAAGCCAGTCTGACAGGTATGAGAAGATTTTTGCAAGTCATACATTTGGTTAGGGATTAATATCCAAAATATATAAAGTATTTACACAACTTATATAAAAAATAAAAAAACCAAGCAATCCAATTAAAAAACAGAGGACTTGAATAAATCCTTTTCCAAAGAAGACATACAAATAGCCAACAGACACATGAAAAGATGCTCAAAATCACTCATCATCAGGGAAATGTAAATCAAAACTGCAATGAGATATTACCTCATGCAAGTGATGTTTCATTTTATGATAGAGTGTGGTACCTTCCTTAACATACTTGGAAATGTAAATCTTCCATTTTACCATTCTAGTGAATTGTAGCAGTAACACATTACAGACTAATTTCTATTCCTGGAATAAACTACATTTGGTCCATGGTGTATTATTATTTCTCATGTTGCTGGATTATATTTCCTAACTTTAAAAAATTATTTTAAAATACATGTTTATGAGGGATACTGTCATGAAGTTTTGTTGGTGTGTAATCTTGTTGTCATGTGTCTGCCTGATTTTTATCTTTTCTTTGATTTTGGATTCAGAGAAATGCTGACCTCATAAAATGAGTGGAATTTTTCTTTGTCTTCCATTTTAGAATAAAATTATTTTTTAAATTATTTTTTTTAAACACTGGTAGAATTCACAACTGAAATTGCCTCAATTCTGAATTTTTCCTTGGGTCGTTTAAAAAAAACCAACAACTTCAAATACAATTGCTTCAATGCATATAAGTCTATTCAGATGATCTATTTCTTCTTGAGAAAGCTTTGAAATTAGATTTTTTTACAGAAATTCTCCATTTGATATGTTTGTTAAATTGTTCAACATAAAGTTATTAATATATCTTTATTATCATTGTAGTATTTGTAAGACTGATATTGATGTCCTCATCTTTCTTTCCTAGTATTGGTGATCTGTGTCTTCTCTTTTTTTTCTTAGTCAGTTTGGCTAGTGTTTATAAATTGCACTGATATTTTTGAAGAACCAACTTTTGAGCCATTGATTCTCTTTATTGTTTCTACTTTAGTTGATTTCTGTTTTTATCCTTATAACCACCTTAAATATAGTTCCTTTGATTTTTAATTTCACTTCATTTTTTCTAGTTTCTTAAGGTAGAAATATAGATCACTGTTTGTATTCCTTACATTTATCCTAAAAAAGCTTTAAAGCTATAAATTTCCCTCTAATCATTACTTTAGTTTATTACATAAAATATTATATTTTGATTTGTTTTAGGTACATACACTTTTAAATTTATTCCTAATGTTGCCAAGCATAAGATTTCTTAATGAATTTCCTACGTGATCTTGATTTTTGGAAGGGGGGTGTTCTATAAGTATCAATTAAGTTGAGTTGGTGGATATTGTCTTTTAAGTCTACTTTTCCTAATTTTCATTGTAATTAAAGTTAAGAAAATTTTAAATAATTGTAAATATAAATTAACCATATCTTAAATTACCTTATTAATTTAAATTTAACTGTAATACCAATTACTTAGAAGTAAATATTGAAATCCCCAAATGTAATTGGTAATTTGCTTCTTTCTAATTTTTGTTTGGTCAGCACATATTCCATGTGTTTGGAAATGGTCTATAATTGGGCGCATATACATTTGGACTATATATTTTTCATAAATTGCTTGTTCTATCATTTAAAATTTTTTTTCTCCCTGGTAATATTTATTCTTCTGAAGTCTCATTTATAGTATTAAAGTATTGACTTAAGTTTCCTTATGATTAGGCATTTTATAGTATAACTTTTTGCAATCTTTTACTTAAATGTATGGTAGGCTGTATAATGGTCCTGAGAAGATGTCCATGTCCTATTATCTGGAACCTGTGAATATGATACCTTACATTGTGATAGTGCAGATTTGATTAATTAAGGATCCTGATTTTCACAGATTATCCTGGGTTATTCACATCAATTCAACATAATCACAAGACTTCTTATAAGAGAGACACAGGGCATCAATTTCAGAAAAAGAGAGTTGAAGATGAAACCAGATATTGAAGTAACGTATTTTGTATAAAGAATGAGCAATGACTAAGAAATGTAAGTAGACTCTAGAAGCTGGAAAAGGTAAGGGTAGAAAAACATTTCTTAAGTAAAAACTCAAAATAAAATTTGTAAAGCAAAATAAATGGAAGAGTTTGATGGTATTACTATTAAGTATTTTTATTCAATAGTTTGGTGTTGTTAAAATTAAGCATTCATTCAGTGAAATTAACATGTTAAAAACAATTTTAGAGAATAATTAACATTTCTAAATCTGACAAGGAAATAGCATCTGAAAATATAAAGATCTCCTATAAATTAAAAAAAAAAGGCAGGTCTATCAGTGAAAAACAAAATCAACATAGGCTGAAGACTGCAGCGAGAAAAAAAACAAAAGGTTAAAACAGTGATGGTTAATTTTATATATCAACTTCATTGGCACTGAGGTACTTAGATTACAGATTTTTTTCTGGGTGTGTCTGTGAGGATATTTCTCAATGAGATTAGCATTTTAATTGGTGGACTCAGTAAAGTAGACTGCCTTTCTGAACAGAACAAAAGATGGAGGAAGGAGGAATTCATCACTTTTTGCATCCTGCCTGCCTGCTTGAATTGGGACATCTCATCTTTGTTGGTCCTCAGACTAGGATTTACACCATTGGCTCCCCTGGTTCTCAGGACTTCAGACTGAATTCCACTATTGGCTTTCCTGGTCTCCAGCTTGCAGAGGGCTTGTGGATCATGTGGAACTTAGCAGTCTTCATAATCATGTAAGCCAAATTTTAATAATAAATATATATCCAACAAATTGCTGATTCTCCTTCTCTGGAGAACCCTGACTAATACAAACAGCATATGAAGAGGAGAGCATAATTAATTAGCAGAGGTGTTAAACTAAAATAGCAAAAAGTATTATGCCTATTGAGCTCATAAAATTTAGAAACTCAGTATAGTCAACAGGTGATGTGGACAATAGGGAAACTTCTGCAGTTTAGGATTATATATCGGTGTTGGCGTTTTGGAGAGCCGTCCGGTACTAATTAGTCAGATTAAGTATTCTATGTCTGCATATGTATTCCAAAGAATTTCTCACAAGGGACCATAAGCATGTACGTACAACAATATGTATACAGTTTGGTTCTTCTGTGTGGACAGGGGATTTTGAATGCAACATATGTTGGACACACATGAAATTTTAGTCAATGATCAGAATACTGGACATGATGAACAACACTGAAGAATAGATAGATCTCACAAGCATAAGCTTGTGTGTTAAAGTAAGACACAGAATAAGGCACAATACTTATTTAATTTAAAATACATTCATACCTAATAATAATATATGTTTAATGTTATATACACAAAAATGAAAATATACTAAGTACTTAGAATAAAATTGTCTTTGAGATGCTGTATGGAAGTTGGGAATGTGAATCAAATAATATTAGAAAAACATTTCACCATCTTCCTTGTATTCATATATGACCATGTGACATAGTTCTAACCAATGGTGAAAGGTACTGGGAAAACTTCGTAAAAGGAAGCTTAGTGAACTATTATGTGTTTTCTGAAATGCCTGGAGTTTTCGAGTGACTTTTAAAAATTTTTTATTCATGAGAGAATGATAAAAAGAATTGCAGAGACATTTGATATCTTGTTAATTGTGGCAAACATAGTCCTTTCTGCAACTGTAGCAAACGAGGGCAGAGTGACATACTTCTCTTACAGGTTATCCCAGGATCAGCATATATGAAGAACTGGAATTATTGAGCTATGCTATTTCATTACACTAAAAGTTCAGCAGTGGAAAGATCATGAGTTTTGAAGACATAAACTATGAGTTCAAATCTCATTCTTCTCAGTTGCTGTCTGTGTAACCCTAAGAAAATTACATAAACTGCTTCTGCTTCAGTGTCTTCATCCATAATATAAGAAAAAATATTGCATCCTTACAGTTTTGACATTTAATAGAGATAATGCACTTGAGATGCTTGGCATTTATTCATTAAAATTTACTTTCTTTCCTGTTGAACAAATATCTTTCGTTGTATGAAGGGAACAATTCAAAAAGAGCAAGAAAATTGCCTCTGCACCAGGAAAGGGGCCTCGGGTTAGTTATCTAAGGTAGGATTCAGGCTGACAGTGATGCAATGACCCTTTTCAAATCATGCTGTAGAAGTTAAACCACCATATGTCACCACAGATGGCAGATTGGCAGGAGGGAGCTGTGATATTTCAAATGACAAAATAGAGTCAAAGGCACTTTAAAAAGGTTAACAAGAGGGTCTAAAATTCTTGAAATGAAATCTAACAGGATTATATATAAAACATTTTCATTTGGATTTTAAAAACCAACCCCATAGGATTGAAAAAGGAGGGACTCATTTGAAAAGTTGTGATTAAAAGGCCAACATTGGTACTGACCATGCTATCAGTTTAAACCAATAAAATGATGCATATGAAAGTAGTGAGTTTAAGGTGGCTAATCAAAGGTGGGTACATGTCTGTTTCTTTTTGCTCTCATGATCTTATAAAATGACAGTAAAAACAAATACATAAAAACAAATGAGATAGGAGATAGACGGTCTATAAATGAGAAGTTTGTGCCTATACATGGATAAAGTCAATTCAGAAACCTAGAGACCAGTACTCATAGGTGACAACTGCAGTGGATGGGAGAGCTTCTCTGGGTAACCAACAGAATCACAAAAATGTAGCACCAAGGGAAGAAGTGAGAATGGTAGCTGGAAACAGGGGTTTGGTTGAAATACTGAATATTGAGTTACTCTTCCAGTCTAATCCCTATATTCTTATCTCACCACCACCATTTCCTCATGTATTCTCCAAGTGGAATAAAAAAGAGCCACAACATTTTCACATCATTATCAAATACTGGCTAGTACTTAAAAAAAAAACCATAACATCCTAAAGGGGAATTAGGACTGCTAAAGTAGACTTTGGGCCTCTACAGAAAGGTACATCCATGTGAGAATTCCACCCAACCTACAGATAAAGTCTCTGTTTTTGACTTTGAAATAAATGTTTCCAGCTTCAAACCTGATACAAATTCCAAGAAAATTCAATAAAATTTCCCACTCATGGGAGTGTCAAGAGAAAAAACATAATTCCATGGACAGAATAATGTAGGTACAAATAAGCAGTTATCCTTAAAAATAAAGAAATAAAATCAATGCCATTTCAAAAGTCTCTTTGTGGTAAAAAAATATCATTGTGGTAAAAAAATCTAAATATGTTTTATTATGAAATATAAAAATATTTATGTTAGTAATTATAATAAATGAAGGGGCACATGGGTGGCCAGTCGCCACCTCAAAGATAGAAATATTACAAAGCATATTCTCTGAAAATAGTAGTTTTAAATTAATAATTATAATAAGGTTTTTAAGAAGCATCATATATTTGGAAAGTTTAAAATGCAATAGAAAATAGTTTGTGTCAAAAAATCACATGGGTCATTATGAAATATTTTGAATCAAGTGATAATAAAATTACAACATATATCTATTTGTGGAATCCAGCTAAAGCAGTGATTAGATGGAAATTTATAGATATTAATTCTTATATTAGAAAAGTAAAGATCTTCTACCATAAGAGACAAAAAGAAGCTAAGTAATTTAAATGTAACATAATTAGAACCAAACAGTAAAAAAAGAGCAAAGAGAATACAGAACAGTAATCTAAAAAATAACAAAAAGTTTATTTTTTGAAAAGATGTATTAACAAAACACATTGAGAGAGACAGAGTAACAGAGATAGAGAACAAAATTACCAATTCCAGATACAAAAAATAAATATCAATATTGATCATCCTATAGACCAAAAGAAAAAGTATAGAAAAGAATATCATAACAACTCTATACCAGACTGTGACAATTCCTTGAAAAATAATTTAACACACCTGATATAAAAATAGTCTTACATCAGTTAAAGAAATTACATTTTTTATCAGAAACATCACAAAGAAAACTGAGGCTCATATGGCTTCACCAATGAGTTCTCTCATTCATGGAAGATAAAATACCACATTTTTTCAGAAAATAGAAAAGAAACCTCAATTCTTTTTAAGAAGCCAGCAAACTCTGATATAAAAGCCAAATCAACACATTATAAGAAAAATGATATATCATGACAATAGATTTAAAATTCCTGAAAAAAAATTTATCAGAATACATCCAGCAGCATATACAATGTAAAACACTGTGACATTTGTTCCAAGTATGCAAGATTGGTTTAAAAATTTTTAAATCACTTAGAATAATTTACCAATTGAATACAAAGGAGATAGGATCATCCCAATATATGCAGAAAAATCATTTGGCAAAGTTCTGTTTCCATCTATTATTTAAACTTCTCAGTAAACTGTGAAAACTGTGTATTGAAAGAAACTTCTGAATATGATAAGACATTCACAAAACACCTATAGCCATTTTTAAAGGTGGAATATTAAATGGTTCCCTAAATTCAGGAACAAGGCTCTGGTGCCCATTCTCACCATTTCTATATAGTCTTGCATTGAATATACTAACAATAAGGCAAGAAATATAAATGAAATGCATAAAGTTTCAAAAGATAAAGGTAAAGTTATTTACATTCTCAGAAGATATGATTAAGGATAAATAAATCTTTAAGAAATCAACACACAACACGAACAAAAAATTAATTTACTAAAAATGCAGAATATATGGTCAAAATAAAATTAATTTTTTTCTATATAGTAGCAACAAACTGGCAAATAACATAAAAACTAAACTACCTTTTATTTTATTTATTTATTTATTTATTTATTTATTTATTTATTTATTTTTAAGATTTTATTTATTTGACAGAGAGAGACACAGCGAGAGAGGGAACACAAGCAGGAGGAGTGGGAGAGGGAGAAGCAGGCTTCCCGTGGAGCAGGGAGTCCGATGCGGGGCTTGATCCCAGGACCCTGGGATCATGACCTGAGCCGAAGGCAGACGCTTAACGACTGAGCCACCCAGGCGCCCCCTAAACTACCTTTTAAAGGAAAAAAAAACCACTCATGTATATGAATAAAATTAAAACATGCAAAATTTTTACATTAAAAACTACAAAACTTGAGACAAAAAAACAAATGAGAGATATATCATGTTGAAAATATGAATGTCTCAATATCATTAGGAAGTCAGTGCTCCATTAATTGATCTATGGATCCAATGCCTTCCAAATCATAATCCCAATAAGCTACTCACAGAATCTGATAAACTGACTGTAAATGTATATGGAAATGCAAAGGATCTAGAAGAAATAAAAAGTAATAGTGTATGTGTGTGTTTGTACTAAGCAAAGAAAATATGTAAAGCAAATTGCATAAAATATTAACAATTCTTGAATCTAGGTGAAGGTTGTTTTGTGTGTTATTTTTGCCACTTTTCTCTGAGTTTAAAATTATACCGAAATGAAAATTACTAAAAGGAAAATAAATTCTCTGAGTCAAGCTCCTTTCTATATACATACTCTCCAAAATTTTTAAACATTTCCTTGATTTTCTTTATACCAATTTTATAGTATGTGTGTACCTTAAACAATAAAACCAGTAAATTACTCAGTTTTGATTATTTCTGTAACTTAATAAAAGTGGTTTCATATGGTACCTTTGTCACCTATCATTATGGTCCTGTTAATGTTGACTTTCCATCTTATTTTCCTCGTATTTAAATGGGAAAATAATTTATATTTACTTTTCTCCTGTTAATTGACATTTGAGTTCTCCATTCTCTGATAACTCTTTGATAATTATAAACAACACTACTATGAAGTTTTAAAAATATTTCATACTGCACTTTATAAGAATTCTGTACATAATATACTTTAGAAGAATGTTTGTGGATCCTAGAGTATGTACTTTATCAGGATTACAAAATAATGCAATGTTAATTCCTAAAGTTGTGATTCCTTTAGAGCCCCATGAATAGAGGTAACAAAGATGCAATTTTAAATTAGTGGGAAATGGCAGGGTATTCAATAAATATTTCTAAGTAACTGATTATTCATTTGAAAGTGAATAAAGTTGCATCCTTATCTTTCCTAGTACATAAAAGTAACTGTCAAGTGGATTGAACACAATGTGAGTCTCAACTTTAAATTTTCAGAAGGTAGTAGGTACATTAGGTACCTAATATAATGTAATATAAACATTAGGTAATGTTTTTATAATCTTGGGGAGATAAATGAGTTTATTAATGAGACACAAAAAACACTAAATTAAGACATTATTGATATATCCATCTAGTTTTCAATTACAAATCTGTTCATCAAAATAAATATAAAACTATGAACTAAGAGAATTTAATCCATTATACAAGAGAAAATAATTAACTAATAACAAGAATACTTAAAGATATTCTGCAAATCAGTGGCTTAAATAAGGCAGAGGCTTACTTCTTATTACCTAACATTTAGGGATAAATAGTAAGTTCAGGGCCAGTAGAGAGTTTTGCTACATTCATCATTCAAGCACTCATGTCTTTTGTTTGTTCTACTGTTGCGCTCACATTACCTTGCATGTTTTCTTATATAGAATAATCAGTACTGGCTGGCTCACCAGCACACATGGAAAGTAGTGTTAAGAAAAAAAAAAAGAAGAAGAAGAAGGTCGCGGGAGGGGAGGAATGAAGCGGGGGAAATCGGAGGGGTGGACGAACCATGAGAGACGATGGACTCTGAAAAACAAACTGAGGGTTCTAGAGGGGAGGGGGGTGGGAGGATGGGTTAGCCTGGTGGTGGGTATTGAGGAGGGCACATTCTGCATGGAGCACTGGGTGTTATGCACAAACAATGAATCATGGAACACTTTATCTAAAACTAATGATGTAATGTATGGGGATTAACATAAG
>NW_027983438.1:0-1198 GCF_054177405.1 Leptonychotes weddellii
GAGGGCGCCTGGGTGGCTCAGTTGGTTAAGCGACTGCCTTCGGCTCAGGTCATGATCCTGGAGTCCCGGGATCGAGTCCCGCATCGGGCTCCCTGCTCGGCAGGGAGTCTGCTTCTCCCTCTGACCCTCCTCCCTCTCATGCTCTCTGTCTCTCATTCTCTCTGTCTCAAATAAATAAATAAAATCTTAAAAAAAAAAATTAAAAGAGATTTGAGAGAATGATGAGTTGAGGATAAATGAATGTCTACATATACAGGAGTCTCCAAAGGCCAAGGGCCAGTACTATTAGATATTAAAAAATGTTAAACAATTTTTTTCTCCATAAAATGAATTCATTTGCTATCCTTCTTTCACTAAGTTTAAGCCATGTGATTTATTACACTGGAGAAGAGAAAGCAATTACAAATACAGTGAAAAAGAATTAGAATATGTTGTTAACAAGTTAATAATTAACAGGAAGGAAAAGTAGATAATTCTTTTGTTTCCAGAAAGAAGGTAGGAAAAGTACAGGAGAGAGGGAAGAGAAACATATAACAAATTATTTTGCTGTTGTCCTTAAGGATGAATCCAAAGAAGGTGAGTATTCAGTGAAAAAAAAGCTCCTATAGGATGCAAGAGGGAACTCATAAATAATGGATGTTTAGTATACTGCTCTGCACTTTGGTCTTTGACAGGAGATTGTTCTTAAGTCAAAAACAATGGCTTAACTGCAGCACATTAAAAAATACAGCAACACATTTTTAGATAAGAAGAGGCTAGAGTTTCTATTGCTCAGCTTTTCCATCATTTTGAAAGGATACAAACATTCCTGCATATTCCCACTGTGAGCCAGAGGGCCTGCCATGTGGTCCTGCAGATGGTGGCAGGTTGAATTGATTTACCAGGAACTGAATGAGAAAGCAGTCAAGCTTCAGAAACAACCAAGATGATGCTAAGTCACTTGAAGGCAAACCCCAGAACTTTGACAGCACCCAGAGCATAAAACACTTGTATAGCCAACATCTATGGGATGCCCTGTGACCAGGTGTATGAGGGATGTAGAGAGAGGTGAGTGAAAGCCTCAAGGTTAGCAAAACAATGAACTGCTCCTCTTCAACCCACCATGATGACACTTAAGTTATTCTGCAAGAACAGAAAATATCTTGGGGAATCAATTGATAAAAGAGAAATAGCCCTGACAAGGAGTTAAAACTTTAAT
>NW_027983439.1:0-12247 GCF_054177405.1 Leptonychotes weddellii
AATTCTTAATCTCAGGAAACAAACTGAGGGTTGCTGGAGTGGTGGGGGGTGGGAGGGATGGAGTGGCTGGGTGATAGACATTGGGGAGGGTATGTGCTATGGTGAGTGCTGTGAATTGTGCAAGACTGTTGAATCAGAGATCTGTACCTCTGAAACAAATAATGCAATATGTGTTAAGAAAAAAAAATAAAAGAAGATAGCAGGAGGGGAAGAATGAAGGGGGGAAATCGGAGGGGGAGATGAACCATGAGAGACGATGGACTCTGAAAAATAAACTGAGGGTTCTAGAGGAGAGGGGGATGGGAGGATGGGTTAGCCTGGTGATGGGTATTAAAGAGGGCACGTTCTGCAAGGAGCACTGGGTGTTATGCACAAACAATGAATCATGGAACACTACATCAAAAACTAATGATGTAATGTATTGTGATTAACATAACAATAAAAAAGAATTAACTTTTTCTGTGTGGTTTCACAGGACCGATGATGGGGAAGAGTTGTAGGGAGACATATTTTGGGTGCATTAAATAATAAGGAAAACCACAGGATGCGCCAAGTTCTCCATCCCTGCTTGTGTGCCAGCAGGGTCGACAGCAAGACCTACAGACGCTCATTTTGCTTTCCAGACCGAAATGTCTATGATTTTCAAATAGAAAGAGACATTATATTGAGAACAGTGATTTTTTTTTTTAATCAGTTTTATCTGAAGAGGAGAGCCTGGATACAGGGTGCGTGTAAGAGATAATGCAGAAAGAATGAAGGTAGGTAACAGTTTTGAACATTAAGTATTGTTTGGAGCCAGTGGAAGATTAAAAAAAAAAATCCTAAGAATTTTGAAGGCATACCAGTTCTCTTGAGGCTTATTCGACTTTTGGCACTGAAATAAACTCTTTAATTCAGGGACAATACATTTGGATCTCTCTATTTTTTCCCATCCCTGGAATACTCTTTGGGGATTAATCATAAAGGTACCCACAATTTATGTACAAGTTAAATGCCAACCGAGGCTGTTTCACATGTGCTTTAGGCATACGTAAGGGGCACTGAAATAAAATACCTTTTTTAATAAGAGTGACTTTTTTAGTAAAAATTTATTCTTGTCTTTGAAAATAATCCCTAGAAAATACTCTGCACATAACAATTAACTCTTTCACTCTAGAGTACTTTTTGTCCAGTGAAAGAAATAAAAATTCAAAATATAATAAATAGTTTCCTTATTTTTTTCTTCCTCATGTATGGGTGAGATTTTGATGAATTAAGGTCTCATTTGTGTCTATAGCACATAACCCAAAGCCCTCTAATACAAGGGTAGTTGAATAAATACTGCTGAAGACTGAACACATTTTTTATAGAAATCTATATTAACTACCCTGACAACATTTTTACATGTGGTCTCCATGTAATTTTATTTGTTCAGTCTAGTTTTGCCTCAAAATTCACATGTAATTATGGATTACTTTACAATCTCAAAGTTTATTTCCTTCACACATAATGCTATATATTATACAGATCATCAGTTGTTAAGTTGAAGCTGAAAGGTGAGCAATTAATATATTTTTCTAAATGTGAGGGAGAAGAGTACCAAGAAAAAATAAATTTATCTTAGCAAAATATGTAGCTATGCAGATCTAAGTCTCTCCAGCAAAACATGAAAATGCTTTAGCATGTTCAGAACGCATGTGCCACTTGTGGTTAGTGCTTTATCGTAGCCAATGAAATGGAGCCACTCTCCCAGGAAAACAGCAAACTTGTACTCAGGGTGATTAGCAAGACTCTTCAAAAGGATATCCATATTAAAAGGTTTTCTAATAAACAATTCTAATGACACTCTCTTATTGCTGTCTTTCAGAGACCAGATTTTACATTCACTGCGGGAATTTTTTTTTCCTGCTCAATCTTCTTATCTTTGAGAAGGAAATGTTAGGAATAGTTAAAAAGAAAAAAACAACCTGTCTATTGGAAAGGAAGAGTTTCATCAAAGATTAAAGAGAAAAAAAAAACAAATGCACTTTATTACTGGTTCTACAGCCTTCTCTCCTATCTTCTCTCAAATCTAAGTCATGAAGACTTGATGACTCCATGGGAATTCCAACATTTTGTTTTTTATTTATACAATGTATTCACTTGTCCTTATTTATGATTTTGTGGTGTATCTGTACACTATTATCTGACACAGTGGTATTATCCATTTCCCTGATATTTTGAATTTGCAACTGATAAAAGAGTTAAAAAGATATATATGTATATGTATGTATGTATGATTATATATATTATCTGTCTATCTACCTATCTATCTATATCAAGGACCCATTCAATTCTGCCTTTGTTCTGTCTTTGAGCCCAAGCTTCCTCATTTGTAAACAGAAAAAAATACTATCATGCTTACCTTAATATTCTTTAAATATGTCCAAAACTTCCATTTATTGGACTGTATAGACAGCTATAATACCATCTATATCTTATGTTTTCTCATAAAATGTGAGGACATATAGGAATGAATATCTTTTGATGAAATGAAAATTGCCTTTAAAGAGAAAAGGCAAGTCACAAAGTGGGAGAAGATACTTATAGTACATACAGTTGACACAAGTTTAGCAGACAGTACACAGAAAAATTATAACCAAATCAATAGAAAAATAGGCAAAAGACACATTTCACACAAGAAGAGTATGAATGGCCAGTAAATTTTGAAAATACGTCAACTGTAAAAGTAATCAGGGAAATGCAGTTAAACTTCAATGAAAAGTCATTCATATTTATCGAACTGGCAAGTAGTAAAAAGCCAGAAGGTAGGTATGAGTGATGATCGGACAATGGAGGGACCCAAACACTGCCGCTGTCAGTGTTAGGTCAAGACAATGACTTAGACACAATTTTGTACTACTTGGCAAAGTAAACCCTATGGCAGGTCCACTTCTAAGACTACACCTTAGGGCAGGGCTTCTTAAACTGTGTCTTCAAACTCTGTTACTGTCTGCAATAAGATAGGCATGGAACAAAGACAACACACAAAAAAGAGAACTACAGGCCAATATCTCTCATGAATATAGATGCAAAAATCCACCAGAAAATAGTAGCAAACTGAATCCAACAATATATTTAAAAAATCATATGCCACAATCAAGTGGGATTTATTCCCAGGATGCAAGGGTGGTTCAGTATTTGCAAAACAATCAATGTGATATGTCACATGAATAAAAGAAAGGATAACAACCATATGATCATTTCAAAAGATGAAGAAAAAGCATTTGACAAAGTACAACATCCATCATGATAAAAACCCTCTGCAAATTAGGTCTAGAGGGAACATATCTCAACCTAATAAAGGCCTTATATGAAAATCCATAGTCAACATCAGCTGAGAGCTTTTCCCCTAAGGTCAGGAATAAGAGAAGGATGTCCACTCTCACTACTTTTATTTAACATAGGACTTGAAGTACTAGGCACAGCAATTAGACAACATAAAGAAATAAAAGGCATCCAAATTGGTAAGGAATAAGTAAAACTCTTCCTATATGCAGATGACATGATATTATATATATAAAATCTAAAGAGTCCACTGAAAAGCTATTGAACTGATACATGAATTCAGTAACGTCGCAGGATATAAAATCAACGTACAGAAATCTGTTGTATTCCTATACACTAATAATGAAAATGGAATTAAGAAAACAATCCCATGTACAATTGCACCAAAACAATGAAATATCTAGGAATAAAGTTAACCAAAGAGGTGATAGACCTGTACTCTGAAAGCTATAAAATGCTGATGAAAGATATTCAAGATGAAGCAAAGAAATGGAAAGGCATTCCATGCTCATGGAGGAAGAACAAATATTATTAAAATGTCTACACTACAGGGCGCCTGGGTGGCTCAGATGGTTAAGTGTCTGCCTTCGGCTCAGGTCATGATCCCAGGGTCCTGGGATCGAGTCCTGCATCAGCGGGGAGCCTGCTTCTCCCTCTGCCTCTCTCTCTTTCTCTCTGTCTCTTATGAATAAATAAATAAATAAAATCTTTAAAAAAAATGTCTACACTACACAAAGCAATCTAAAGATTTAATGCAATCCCTATCAAAACACCAACAGCATTTTTCAAAGAAGTAGAACAAGCAATCCTAAAATTTGTATAAAACCACAAAAGACCTCAAATAGCCAAAGCAATCTTGAAAAAGAAAAACAAAACTGGAGGTATTACAATTCCAGATTTCAAGTTATATTATAAAGCAGTATTAATTAAAACAGTATGGTACTGGCGTAAAAACAGACACATAGATCAGGAGAATAGAACAGAAAACTCAGAAATAAACCCACAGTTGTCTGGTCAATTAATCTTCAACAAATGAGGAATGAATATCCAATGGGAAAAAGACAGTGTCTCCAACAAATAATGTTGGGAAAACTGGACAGCCACATTCAAAAAATGAAACTGGACCACTTTCTTTCACCATACACAAAAATAAACTCAAAGTGGATGAAAGAACTAAATGTGAGACCTGAAACCATAAAAATTCTTGAAGACAGCAAAAGCGGTAATCTCTTTGACCTTGGCTATAGCAACATTTTTTACATATGCCTCCTGAGGCAAGGGAAACAAAAGCAAAAATAAACCATTGGGACTTCATCAAATAAAAAGTTTCTGCATAGGAAAGGAAACCATCAACTAAAGACAACCTACTGAACTGGAGAAGATATTTGTAAATGACATACCTGATAAAGAGTTAGTATCCAAAATATATAAAGAACCTATAAAACTCAACACCCAAAGAATGAATAATCCAATTACAAAATGGGCAGAAAACATGAAGACATTTCTCCAGAGAAGACATCCAGATGGCCAACAGACACATGAAAGATGCTCAACATCACTCATCATCAGGGAAATGCAAATCAAAACTCCAATGAGATATCACCTCATACCTGTCGGAATGGCTAAAATCAAAAACACAAGAAACAACAGTGTTGGTGAGGATGTGGAAAAGGGGAACCCTAGTGCACTGTTGGTGGGAATGCAAATTGGTGCATTCTGTGGAAAGCAGTATGGAGGTTCCTCAAAAAATTAAAAACAGAACTACTTTATAATCCAGGAACAGCACTAGTGGATATTCACTCCCAAAATACAAAAACACTAATTCAAAGGGATACATGCACCCCTATGTTTATTGCAGCATTACTGACAATAGCCAAACTATGGAAGGAGCCCAAGTGTCCATCAATAGATGAATGGATAGAGAAGAGGAATACATACACAATGGAATATTATTCAGCCATGAAAAAGAATGAAATCTTGCCATTTACAATGACATTGATGGAGCTAGAGGGTATAATACTAAATGAAATAAGTTAGTTAGATAAAGACAAATACCATATGATTTCACTCAGATGTGGAATTTAGGAAATAAAACAAATGAGCAAAGGAAAAAAGAGAGAGAGACAAACCAAGAAAGAGACTCTTAGCTCCAGAGAACAAACTGATGATTACCATAGGAGAGGTGGGGGAATGGGGGAAATAGGGGATAGGGATTAAAGAGTACAGTTATCAAGATGAAATAAAAAAATAAAATAAAATAAAATAAAATAAAAAGATAGGCACAGAAGTTTAAACCAACAACAATGTGACAAAGTAATTTACCTCTGTTAAATCTGACCAAAAAATGAGGCATGGCTTCTATGTCTTTTTCATTTTTTTACAAACTAATTTTTGTTGTCTTTTCTATCTTTTACACAGGATATTTTAAATCTTTGAAGTATTGAAAATAAAGAAAAAAGAAAAAGAAACTGATTATTCAACAGAGACAGTTTGAGAAGCACTACCCTAGAGAACTCTTAGCAGGCTGTCAAGAATATTCACCTCAGAACTGTTTGCAACAGGAAAACAACTGCAAGAAAAACCTTAAAACCAAAACTTAAACCGAAAGAAAGAAAGAAGGAAAGAAAGAAAGAAGGAAAGAAAGAAAGAAAGAAAGAAAGAAAGAAAGAAAGAAAGAAAGAAAGAAAGAAAGGAAAGAAAGAAAGAAAGAAAGATCCATTTATAGGAGACTTACAGATAAGTAAATTATGGTACACTCACATAATGGATTATTATGTAATAGTGAAAATTAATGAGCTATAATGATGCAAAATAACATGAATGAACCTTTAGAAAAGTAATAGTGATAAAAGCAAGTCCCAGAAGGCTCTGTACAGTATGACACCATTTTATAAAGCTCAACAACATAATTAATTGATCAGTTAACTAACTGGTTAATTAATGGATTAACACAGTTTTTAGGCATATATACTCATGATAGAATTATTTTTTTAAAAGCAGGAAAAAGATGAGCTCTGATATTATTCTGAGGTAGAGGGATTAGTATAGGGAAGAAATAAATAGACCCACTTATTGATGATGGTATGTTTCTTGAGTTGGATGATGGGTTAAAAAATGTTTGTTATTATGATGAATTATATCTTAAATAAATGTCATGTATATTTTGTTGCATAAAATAACATAAAAATAGAAAAGATATTCCAAATAAAAGTCAATCTCTTTTAGAAAAGAGCTGTCAAAAATTTTGTGGCTTAAGTGTTGCAAATAATGAGATTCTGCCTTGAATCTAAAGATAATTAAAATCTCCACTTAGGTTATGAAATCTAACTATAAAATATTTGAAATTCAGTACTGTAGTAATATGTGCTAAGATAAAAACATATATAAGATATATGAACATAAACAACTGTCATGGTCTTTCTGCAAAAGCACAAAGAGTTGAAAACAGGAATAAAGCCAACAATTATATATCCCATGTACATAAATAAAAACACATCTGGTATAAGGAATTTGGCATTCTTTCATAGTTCATATATTTCTCAAGCACCTAATCTTAGGCACGAATCTGGGGAAGTACAGTGGCAAAACTGACAGGCAAGATCTTATTCCAACATGCTTCAAGATGGAGAGATTTAGGAGAGACAATGCAATGCTAAGTAAGTGCTCAATCAAAATCATAGTGCTATGTGCTATGAAGAAAATAAAAGAGGGGGAATGTGATCGAGACAACAGGGATGTGAATGGGGAGTGTCTAATACAGGCTGATCACAGATGTCTTCTCTGAGGAAGCAGCCATTAAGGAGACCATCTTCTGTAGAGAAAAAAAAAAGTTCTAGTCTAATGGCCCTAAACGGGAATGAAATTTTGGACTATTAGCAAAACAACAAGTTCTGTAAGACTGAAGCCATGAAGGGGTCCCATGGGGAGGTCATATAGTCTTGCCCATCACTGAAAGAGTTTCTCAGAAGTCTGTGCATCAATTTCTTTGGGAGTCAATGAACACATTCTGATTCATCTTCATATATTCAGCCACCAACTGGACTTCTCTACTTGGTGTTTCCACAGGTTCCTAAAACCCAACAGAACCCAAACCTAACACATTATCTTCTGCACTAATGCAACCCATCTGGTGGTGCTCCTGCCCTTGTTCGCCCAGTTGGCCATTCCAGAATTTGGGAGTCATACTCAACTCTGGTCCACTCAACCGTCTAATTTATAACTGGGTATCACTGATCCTACCTCATAGTATCAGTCTTATTTGTGTCCTCCCCTTCTTCTGACCATTGGTTTAGCGCTGTCACCTTACCTAAATTATTCAACTGGCCTTTTTAATTCCTCCTACCTCAGGTCTTGTCCCACCTCCAAGCTATCTTCCACACGATTTTCACAGTAAACTTTTAAAAAAGGCGTATCTGGCTTAAAACTTGCCAAATGCTTTCCATGCCTAGTGGACAAAATCCAAACTCTTAATGAGGCATGTGAGGCCTCTGGGATCTGTTCCCTGACTTCTTTCCATGCCATTCACAGGCAGGGCTCTAGCAGGACTGAGACCGGCAGTTCCCAGATGGAAGCGATGACTCTCTCCCCTGGTCCTCATGGTACCAGGTATAAACTGCAGCATGGAGAAGATCATTGCTCTGGTTTTGCCTGTTTTCTTCATATGCTCCCTGGATCCTCAGTATTTAAGGCAGAGCCTACTAGTCAGTAGGTCCTGAGTAGCTTCTTGTTGAATGACTCAGGAGTGAATTAAGCCCTGTCTGTTTAATTTCTAGATAAATCTCAAACTCTTTTTTTTTTTTTTTTCCATCATCCCTGCCAGTACTTAGGTCTGTGTCTCATCAGCTCTTGCCTGGACTATTTCAGTAGCTTCTGAAATGGCCCACTCACATCTTTCTCAACTCCATCTGCCACACAGCTGCTGGAGTTAAAATCCACTGGTATTGCTTCCTCAAATTTTCAGTTGCTCAGAGCTCCTTGGCAGGAGGCTCCATGACTGTCCTGGGATTTCTCTGTAGCCATTACATACGCAGTGCTTTCCAGTTATATCAAACTACTTACAGTCTCCCAAATACATTATGTTGCTTCTTGCCTTGGATTGAGTTAATTCCTTCTGCCTGGACCCTTCCCCACCTCTCTGCCTCTTGCACAACCCCCCCACCAAACCCTTCTCTCTGTGGCTTAATCTCCTCAGCCATTAAGATTGAAATCAAGCATTGCTTTTTCAGTGAAGCCTTCCACTGACCCCTACCTGGCTACATTAGATAATGTCTTCTAATACCCACAATAGCAATGCACACATTGATTATACAACACCATGGCAGATTATTTCTACACACTTCCTTATCTCCTTTATTAGCTGTACTAAATGCAAGGGTCCAGAACTTATCTTAGTGAATCCTGAAGACATGGGATAATACCTAGGAAATGAAAACCCTTAAATAAATGTTTGGAAGAACAAAAAAACAAAAAACTAACATTCTTAATTTAAGTATATTGGTCATAGATCGTCTCTAAACAGTTATAGAAACAAAGCAAAATAGTAATGAATTTTATTTCTTCTAAGTCTGAAGATTAATGAGGGTTCTCTGTCTCTTTTGCCTTTATTAAGAAATGTATAATCAGAGCATGGTCCCCCTTGAGAAATGCTACCTTATTTCCAGAGAAATGAGTAACAAGTTCAACACTACTTGCAAAGCTTGAGAGCTTTCTGAACAGTATTTCTGTGACAGTTTTGACATGCAGGGAAACTAATTCATTGTGATATGAGGAGGTGGAGAAAAATGATGGTAACAAACAAACATAATTAAATTTGAAAAGTGTGAAAAGTTGTGAAAGAACAAGAGTGGCATTAGCTCCAATGTTAAGTAAAACAAATGAAAATAAGTGAAAAAAGAATCAAAAGTTGATTTCAGGCAGCTAAAATGCTTCTTACTCTGATTTTCCAAAGACAAACCTCAACATCTATACACCAATTCATTCTGTAGTCCTTGAAAGGAATGATGTAAATCTGTATTTGTTAGTGTGGAGTTAAGTTTTAGGAGAAATTTAAGTTTTTTTTAAAAGAGTATTTATTTATTTATATGCATGTGCTAGTGGGTGGGGGGAAGAGCAGAGAGAATCTCAAGCAGACTCTGTGCTGAGTACGAAGCTCCATCCCAGGACCCTGAGATTATACCTGAGCCAAAATCAAGAGTCAGATGCTTAACCAACTGAGCCATCCAGGCGTCCAGAGAAATTTAAGTTTTAAGAGATACTGTTGAGTGAAAGTATTTAATACTTTCATATAATATCTTCACATTTACAGTCAGAAAGGACCACAAAGATACAGGTACATGTATGTGTCTATATATAAATATAAATGTGTGTATGTATATCTACACCTATCTCTATCTATCTGCTAATAATTTTTTTGGAAAGTTAAAATTCACCAAGAGGTGACTCTGGGGAATGGGCTTTAAGGGTCTGGTGTTAGAAACATACTTTTCATTACTTACCCTTTTGTAGCTTATGAATTTTTAGCCACATATGTGAATTTCATGCCACATAATAATCAAAGACAGAAACTCACAAAATGTGAAAGAACCCTTAAGTAAATAAAACCAGAGATGACTGTGCAATGTAATTATTCACATTGTTTTAAGGAAGCTCTGTGCTGCAGTTATCCTTACCACTGAAACAATGATATATGATATTTTGAGTGTAGACAAATGTTGCAAGCACAATTGGAATTATTGTTTTTCTTTCTTTTTTTTTTTTTAGTTAAAACCTTCAATCAGAAGATCTTAAATAAATCAGGATAGTAGTTTTAATAGTAATTCGTGATTTCAAGATGACATCATGATTTTTAGGAACAGCATTCTAAAACTCGGCTAAGTTTCTCCTCAGCAGGTAAAGGCCCTCTTCAAGAAAGTAAATGTCGGGCACCTGAGTGGCTCAGTTGGTTAAGCGACTGCCTTCGGCTCAGGTCATGATTCTGGAGTCCTGGGATCGAGTCCTGCATCGGGCTCCCTGCTCGGCGGGGAGCCTGCTTCTCCCTCTGACCCTCCTCCCTCTCATGTGCTCTCTCTCTCTCATTCTCTCTGTCTCAAATAAATAAATAAAATCTTTAAAAAAAAAAAAAGAAAGTAAATGTCTTCAACATATGTAAGGAGAATGTCACATAAGCTCATATTTATAGTTTACAATTGGCAAATATCAACAGGATTCAGAACAAAGCTATGTGCTTGACTGTTCCCTGCCAATGTCAAAATAATAATCCTAACCCTTTTTGTGCCTTACCAAAATTTTGTATTATATATTTCAATTTCTAAGGCTCCCCTTCTAAAATTATCATAAAACTTATGACTTTCCTGATAGAAGCAAAAAATAAAGCAAATTAAATTTGCTAGTATAATACTAACTTGGAGACTAAGACCATAGGCTGTGTATGCAATCAGACATATCTGGGTTTGAATCCAAATCTGCCCCTTAAAAGCTCTGTGACCCCAGGAAAGCAATATACCTTCTATAAACCTCCATGCCCTCTTCAAAAACAAGGAAACATATCTCACTGGGTTGTTAAAAATATTAGTGGCAGTAAGAGGTACCAACTTCCAGTTACAACATCAGTAAGTCACGGAGATGAAAAGTACAGCATAGGGAGTATAGTTAATAGTATTGTAATAACATTTATGGTGACAGATGGTGACTGCACTTGCGGTGAGTAAGGTACAGAACCGTGGAATTAATATGGTGCTCACCTGAAGGTAATATAACACTGTATGTCAATTACACTTCAATAAAAAGATTAGTGGGAAAATTTAAATAAAACCTTAAGTAAACAGCATTAAGTAGATGCTCATATGTCATCAATACATTAACACTAATGCTTGGTAAGAGTTGTTAATTGTAAGAATCTGGTATTCCTTTTATGAAACAACTGGAAATCAAGAATTAGAATTAAGCATAAGGTAGAAAGTAGGCAATCAGAATAAAGAGATGATAGATTTTGGAGCAAACCTAAACCATCCTTCTCCATGACTTCTCTCCTTCAGGTTGATAGCCTATTGTAAGAGATATTTTGACTGTCTTCTTACATTATAAACTTATCTCTATGTTTAACCTCTTCTGAAAACCTACTTTGTGAAATATAGTGAAAATCATCATATTCCATTAATTCCAAGTTCCTGACAGCTAAAATTATAAATGATGTCCCAGATGACATCCAAGGCCACTCAACAATCATGCATGTCTATGCACAGCGAGGGGTCAATTCCAAGATTGACTAAGAGGAGAAAAATTATATTACAAGTAATCTGCACAATGATCTCACAGACGATTGAGAGTTTAATGGAAGCAAAATTATTAAAACTTTCTGACTCTTGCCCTTGTCACAGTGCTGAGACTATAAGTCCTTCTTACATCTGCCAAGAGGAACTTTTGGTAAATTGGCAAATGACTATATAATGTTTTACATAAAAATCCCAGGACTCAGTGCTAATACCACCTCTCTTCAACATGTGCTATATTACGGAAAGAGTCAATAAGGGGCACAGTTCATACTCTCACAGTAATCTCTAATAAAGATTTTCTGAGTGAATTATACCTAATAAAGGGGCTTAGAAAATATTAACTGTAATGTTTATGATGTCTTTGGGGGAAAGGCTAGAGAAGTCTGATTCTGTGGCCTGTATTAGGCTATCTCAGGGTTTTCCAACCTGGGTAATATTGGCTTTTGGCGCTAAAAAATTATTTGAGGGGTGTTTGTGAAGGAGGGAATCCTGTACAGTGTGTGTGTGTGTGAAGGAGGGATCCTGTACAGTGTGTGTGTGTGTGTGTGTGAAGGAGGGATCCTGTACAGTGTGTGTGTGTGTGTGTGCGTGAAGGAGGGATCCTGTACAGTGTGTGTGTGTGTGTGTGTGTGTGTGTGAAGGAGGGATCCTGTACAGTGTGTGTGTGTGTG
>NW_027983440.1:0-1067 GCF_054177405.1 Leptonychotes weddellii
AACCAGATTACATCATATTAACTGGAGCACCACCGTATCTGTTCGTAAGTAGCTTTGCAGATGCTGTTCCCTCTGTGAACTACTTTCTTCTTTGTGCAGGAAAAGCCTACTTATCAGTAGTGTGTTGAAGGCTAACCTGGCTTCCCCTGGAAAGAAGGGACTTCCCTCTGTGCCTCCGTCATTCTCCAGGTCACCAGGTAGATAGGTAGGTAGGCAAATAGACAGGTGACGTAGGTGGATGGATAGTCGATCTCATGAGATCGCAGTGATCTGCATATAGGTCTGCATGCTCACTCTTTCTTAAAGTCTTGGTATCCCCACTGCGTAACCCCGAACGGGCACTCAACACCTTTTGTTGACTGAATGAATAAACTTTGTTTTCGGACTTGTTTAGAACTTTTATGTGGATTTTGTAAAGAAGAAACATGAAAGCTACATTGTAGAATCACTCACTATCAAATACATGTTGTAAGTGTATTAAATATCCCATCCATCCAACTTTTATATTTCATTATTGAAATCAGTTAGTTTTAAACATCCCTTTTAGTTGTTTTTGGAAGGAAATTCTGGAATGTGAGAACCATAAATTTTCTTAACATCTTCTAAAGCCAGAGTGCTGACTGCTGATCTTCCAGTCCTCTTCCTGTGCCCTGGCCAGCCACAATTTATTGCTTAAGAGATAACAAAGTTAAGCCTTATAACATTGAAATATTTCAGTAACAAATTGCAAGAAATAACAAAAAGGAGACACTAAACATCATCTGCTAGCCTCTGGTTCCTTTGCATTTGCAAAAATAAAAATCCGACATTCGGGGCGCCTGGCTGCCTCAGTCGGTAGAGCATGTGACTCTTGACCTTGGGGTCAGGAGTTTGAGTCCCACGTTGCACATAGAGATTACTGAATTTTAAAAAAATCTAACATTTTCCATCTAAGCAGGGTCATCATTTAAAAACAAACAAAAACAGGGGCGCCTGGTTGGCTCAGTTGGTAGAACATGCAGTTCTTGATCTAGGGTCATGAGTTCAAGCCCCATGTTGGGCATGGAGCCTCCTAAAAACAATAAATA
>NW_027983441.1:0-203 GCF_054177405.1 Leptonychotes weddellii
CTTTTTTCTTTTTTTTTTTTTAAAGATTTTATTTATTTATTTGAGAGAGAGAGAATGAGAGACAGAGAGCACGAGAGGGAAGAGGGCAGAGGGAGAAGCAGACCCCCTGCTGAGCAGGGAGCCCGATGCGGGACTCGATCCCGGGACTCCAGGATCATGACCTGAGCCGAAGGCAGTCGCTTAACCAACTGAGCCACCCAGGC
>NW_027983442.1:0-203 GCF_054177405.1 Leptonychotes weddellii
AGAAGCAGAGACTAGAGTGATGCAGCCACAAGCCAAGGAACGCCTGCAGCCACCAGAAGCTGCAAGATGTAAGGAATGGATTCTCCTCTGTAGCCTCCAGAAGGAACCAACTTAGCTGACCCCTTGACTTGAGCCTGGCAAGACTCTTTAGGTGCCTGGCTTCCAGGACTATCCGAGAATACATTTCTGTTTTAGGACACTAA
>NW_027983443.1:0-203 GCF_054177405.1 Leptonychotes weddellii
GTCGCACTAGCGGACCTCTGAAGCCTATCTGCTCAAGCGCTATGCCTCTGGATGGCAAAAGGGGTATCACCAAGGCCAAGGGGAGTGTCTTTCTTGACTGAAAGGCCCGGGCATTTTGTCCCTGTCTCTTGTGGTGTGTGCGTATGTGGGAAGCAGAGGGAAGATGGGGGTCAGGCCCGTTAGCCCAGTCACCACTGCCTGGG
>NW_027983444.1:0-203 GCF_054177405.1 Leptonychotes weddellii
AACGAATGATGTAATGTATGGTGATTAAGATAACATAATAATAAAATTAAATTAAATAAATAAAGCCTTAAATATAAGTCTGGACACCATAAAACTCTTAGAAGAAAACTTAAGCATTAAGCTCCTTGACATTGGTCTTGGCAGTATTTTTTTGGATCTGACTCAAAAGGCAATGGCAACAAAAGCAAAAAAAAGCAAATGGG
>NW_027983445.1:0-203 GCF_054177405.1 Leptonychotes weddellii
TTTAAAAATGCCATTACCAACTGAGAGTAGAAAGAAGACACTAAATTTTTGGTTAATCAAATTTTATTTGATAAAATTTCAAATTCCTCTTGAAAATCTGGAAGACATTACTGTATCAGGCCTGCTGTCCTACATGGAAACCAGTGAAGAGTTGTACATTATCTATCTATCTATCTATCTATCTATCTATCTATCTATCATCT
>NW_027983446.1:0-203 GCF_054177405.1 Leptonychotes weddellii
CCCAGGGCTCGGGTCTGCCGCAGAGAAGAGAATCAGCAGAGACGCGGCCTCGGTCCCCGCCCCGGACCCTCGCTGCAGGGGACCTGCCGCCCGGGACGCACCGGTGAGTCCCGCACCACCGGGGCCACGTGCGTGCTGGGCGTGCCTCGAGGCCACGGCAGGGCCACGGGGGACCCCCGGGAGCCCTAGCTCCTCCCCATGCC
>NW_027983447.1:0-203 GCF_054177405.1 Leptonychotes weddellii
CATAGAGTATTTTCTCCATCACTAAGAAGAAGGTCTGGGGGTAAGGCGGAGAAGGTCATTCTCTTTTTTTTTATTCTTATGTTAATCCCCATACATTACATCATTAGTTTTAGATGAAGTGTTCCATGATTCATTGTTTGTGCATAACACCCAGTGCTCCATGCAGAACGTGCCCTCCTCAATACCCACCACCAGGCTAACCC
>NW_027983448.1:0-203 GCF_054177405.1 Leptonychotes weddellii
ACTTCATATTGTCACTGGATTCGGCGTCTCTGGATTCAGTCGCTGTCAATGTCAATGCCATTTATTGCAGAAATGGAAAAATTCATCCTAAATGTGTGTGGACTCTCGAGGGAATGCAGATAGCCAAAAACAATTTTGAAAAAGAACAAAGCTGGACGACTCACACTTCCCGGTTTCAATCCATATTACAAAACAGTGTTAGT
>NW_027983449.1:0-203 GCF_054177405.1 Leptonychotes weddellii
TTCATGGTGAGGGAGCCTGGAAACATAAGAACTTCATTTTTCCAACTCTTATAACAGAGGTAACAATGGAGAAATGTATTTTAATTATCTGATTGTGAGCTAAAAAAGATTAGATGCTTATGTTTAGATTGATAAAAGATAGATGATAGATAGATGATAGATAGATAGATAGATAGATAGATAGATAGATAGATAGATAGAGT
>NW_027983450.1:0-203 GCF_054177405.1 Leptonychotes weddellii
GGGGATTGAGGAGGGCACATTCTGCATGGAGCACTGGGTGTTATGCACAAACAATGAATCATGGAACACTTCATCTAAAAATAATGATGTAATGTATGGGGATTAACATAAGAATAAAAAAAAACAACAAACAAACAAACAAAAAAAAGACACGTCATATGCACATGTGTATCCACCACAGTGAGAGCTCATCCACATACTTA
>NW_027983451.1:0-1067 GCF_054177405.1 Leptonychotes weddellii
ACTGCATGGGGAGCCAGCACTGCTAACCCCTGCCTTGTTCAAAGGTCAATTGTACTTTAGTGAGCTGCAATCAGCAGAATAAAAAATAAAAAATGATAAAATAAAACAGAATCAGATTGTGTCCAAATCAGGGGCACCTGGGTGGCTCAGTCGTTAAGCGTCTACCTTTGGCTGGGGTCATGATCCCAGGGTCCTGGGATCGAGCCCCGCATCGGGCTCCCTGCTGAGTGGGGAGCCTGCTTCTCCCTCTCCCACTCCCCCTGCTTGTGTTCCCTCTCTCACTGTGTCTCTCTCAAATAAATAAATAAAATCTTTAAAAAAAAAAAAAGATTGTGTCCAAATCATTATTTTGTGAAACTTGCTTTAGTTGTGTGTGTGTGTGTGTGTATGTATGTATTTGTGTACACGTGTGTGATATTTGTGTGTACTGGGTAACAATGGAAAACAAATTTCTTACTGTGAGTTTCGGTTAAAAAAACTCAGACTACTACAATATTCTAGGCAATCATCAAACATCAGATTTGTTTAACATGTAAACATCTACACCTACCCATTCATGGGAATGCTCCATTTTGTTTCATCTCTATCTCCATGCCTTCATTTAATGTGATTATGGCTATAGATACACAAAAAAGTATAGCTGAGACATTTTTATTATGCAATCTTACACCTTATTCAATCAATGAGAAAACAGTGAGGATTAAGAAATGCACCATTAGGGGCGCCTGGGTGGCTCAGTCGTTAAGCGTCTGCCTTCGGCTCAGGACATGATCCCAGGGTCCTGGGATCGAGCCCTGCATCTGGCTCCATGCTCCACAGGAAGCCTGCTTCTCCCTCTCCCACTCCCCCTGCTTGTGTTCCTGCTCTCGCTATCCCTCTCTCTGTCAAATAAATAAATAAAATCTTTAAAAAAAAAAAAAATGCACCATTATAAATTTCTTTTCAATGAAAAGTGCCTAATACATTAATTGGTTTTATCATAAATGCCAAGAAAAATTATTTTAAATTACTTGTTTATAATTGTCTTTTTTTTTTTTTTTAAAGATTTTATTTATTCATTTGAGACA
>NW_027983452.1:0-203 GCF_054177405.1 Leptonychotes weddellii
ATATCGCCTCGGATTCACTTCTCCGCACGTCCTACCTTCCAGAAAGTGGTCGCTTTTCTGATGAGAGAGTTGTTGCTCTTCTTTTCTTTAATCTCCTGTTGAGTTTGTAGGTGTTCAGAATGGTTTGATCCCTATCCAGCTGAATTCCTGAGAGGAGACGAAATCCAGGTCTCCTACTCCTCCGCCATCTTGCTCCGCCCCCC
>NW_027983453.1:0-203 GCF_054177405.1 Leptonychotes weddellii
GAGATTCTCTCTCTCCCTCCCTCTCTTCCTCCCCCCACTCCCTTCCCCACATGCTCTATCTTTCTCTCTCCCGAAGAATGAAAATAAATAAATAAATAAATAAATAAATAAATAAATAACAACTTGGTAGATGCTGTATCAGGGACATCAGAGATTAATCCATTTCAAACAGAACTCTACCATTAAAAATACTAAGACTTGTT
>NW_027983454.1:0-203 GCF_054177405.1 Leptonychotes weddellii
TGTGTGTTCTAGTGAAACTGTCCTGTAGCTGTTTAGATTAATTTTTTTTTTTAAGATTTTATTTATTTATTTGACAGAGAGAGACAGCGAGAGAGGGAACACAAGCAGGGGGAGTGGGAGAGGGAGAAGCAGGCTCCTGGCTGAGCAGGGAGCCCGATGCGGGACTCGATCCCAGGACCCTGGGATCATGACCTGAGCCAAAG
>NW_027983455.1:0-203 GCF_054177405.1 Leptonychotes weddellii
TGTGTGTTCTAGTGAAACTGTCCTGTAGCTGTTTAGATTAATTTTTTTTTTTAAGATTTTATTTATTTATTTGACAGAGAGAGACAGCGAGAGAGGGAACACAAGCAGGGGGAGTGGGAGAGGGAGAAGCAGGCTCCTGGCTGAGCAGGGAGCCCGATGCGGGACTCGATCCCAGGACCCTGGGATCATGACCTGAGCCGAAG
>NW_027983456.1:0-203 GCF_054177405.1 Leptonychotes weddellii
TTCATGGTGAGGGAGCCTGGAAACATAAGAACTTCATTTTTCCAACTCTTATAACAGAGGTAACAATGGAGAAATGTATTTTAATTATCTGATTGTGAGCTAAAAAAGATTAGATGCTTATGTTTAGATTGATAAAAGATAGATGATAGATAGATGATAGATAGATAGATAGATAGATAGATAGATAGATAGATAGATAAATA
>NW_027983457.1:0-203 GCF_054177405.1 Leptonychotes weddellii
TCTTAAAAAAAAAAAAAAAAAAAGAAGCACCGGAACCAAACCTCAGTGACTTATCGGTGTTCTTTTGCCTTCTTCCAAACCTTCCAAAATCACACCTGTGGATGAGGGCATCAATTAACATTATTATCCATAAAGAATCACAAATAAAACCCAATGGCTGTTGTGAATCGTGAGAGCCATAACCACTTCAAACGTGGAGAGGT
>NW_027983458.1:0-203 GCF_054177405.1 Leptonychotes weddellii
ACTATATATATTTTTTCTAAATCCACCTTTTCCATCTTGTTTCTATGCTACCTTTTTAGAGTACCAAGCCACCTAATTAGAAATCTCACAGAAGAACTTGGAAAATGCCATTGACATACTTTGAAGAAGAAATATGAAATATAGCCAATGACACTTATGCTGTTTTGATTATCCAGCTTACTAGTGTGGTCTGCTAATCTTTG
>NW_027983459.1:0-203 GCF_054177405.1 Leptonychotes weddellii
TTTAAATTTTTTTTTTTTTTAAGATTTTATTTATTTATTTGAGAGTGAGAGAGTGAGAGACAGAGAGCATGAGAGGGAGGAGGGTCAGAGGGAGAAGCAGACTCCCTGCCGAGCAGGGAGCCCGATGCGGGACTCGATCCCGGGACTCCAGGATCATGACCTGAGCCGAAGGCAGTCGCTTAACCAACTGAGCCACCCAGGCG
>NW_027983460.1:0-203 GCF_054177405.1 Leptonychotes weddellii
TTTCTTTTTTTTTTTTTTTTTAAAGATTTTATTTATTTATTTGAGACAGAGAGAATGAGAGAGACAGAGAGCACATGACAGGGGGAAGGGTCAGAGGGAGAAGCAGGCTCCCTGCCGAGCAGGGAGCCCGATGCGGGACTCGATCCCGGGACTCCAGGATCACGACCTGAGCCGAAGGCAGTCGCTTAACCAACTGAGCCACC
>NW_027983461.1:0-1067 GCF_054177405.1 Leptonychotes weddellii
AAAAAAAAAAAAAAAAGAACACCTGGGTGGTACAGTCAGTTAAGCATCCAACTCTTGATTTTGGCTCAGGTCATGATCCCAGGGTCATGAGATTGAGCCCTACATCAGGCTCCACGCTCAGCAGGGAGTCTGCTTGAGATTCTCTTTCTCCCTCTCCCTCTGCCCCTTCACCCCCCACTCACATGCTTTCTCTCTCTCTCTCTAAAATAAGTAAATAAATCTTAAAAAAAAAAAAAACTTAAAAAAACTGTTTACTGTATACTAATACAATAAGCAATGATATATTGCTTACATAAGGCAAATCTAAAGCAAAATAACAAAAATATTAAAGAATGGATAAAGATTTCTTAAAGCAAACAAAGGAAATGAAAAGAGGAACAAAATAATTTTAAAATATTAATTGAGGGAGTGCAGTACACAGTCTAAGAAGTTTTCCTCATGAGTTTGGAACTGAGAAAAATATTCAGGAGCTTGACATATGGAAAGCCTACCCCTTTTATCTACAGTATGGACAAGAATCAATGAGTCCTTTGGGAAGGATGACTCTAAACAAAGAAGGTGACTAATAGAACATGACTAAGTCCACCTTCCAATTCAACATTCCATTAGCTCACTCTTCCTCCCATGGGCATGGTGAGGCTGGGCAGGAGAATTACAGTAACAAAGACCTACCACATGGATCGATGAGGCCAGGGAAATGGAAGTTCGTTCCTAACAATCCATACCAGTAAAGAACCTGTATCAGTCAAATAATATAGAATATACACATGTTTATATATATACATATATATAAAAATCTGTGTGTATGCATATATATAGATGTGTATGTATGTATATACATATATATCATCTTCTTAGGGAAAAAAGCAGAGGAATATTTAGAAATTTACAAATGCTTGGAGAAATTTTATTTAAAAGTTGCCAAATCATGTATAAATGAATAAGAAAATAAAGAATTTTAATGATAATATTAATAATGTTGAATTAAGGGGCGCCTGGGTGGCTCAGTTGGTTAAGCGACTGCCTTCGGCTCAGGTCATGATCCTGGAGTCCCGGGATCAAGTCCC
>NW_027983462.1:0-203 GCF_054177405.1 Leptonychotes weddellii
GAGATTCTCTCTCTCCCTCCCTCTCTTCCTCCCCCCACTCCCTTCCCCACATGCTCTATCTTTCTCTCTCCCGAAGAATGAAAATAAATAAATAAATAAATAAATAAATAAATAAATAACAACTTGGTAGATGCTGTATCAGGGACATCAGAGATTAATCCATTTCAAACAGAACTCTACCATTAAAAATACTAAGACTCGTT
>NW_027983463.1:0-203 GCF_054177405.1 Leptonychotes weddellii
GAGACCCCCCACTATTGGAGCTGTTTTCGTGCTCTGATGCCTGCAGGGCCTGCTTTCCAGGAGTGGTGCTGAGCGCCGAGAATGTAGCTCTGGGGTCAGTAAGACAAAGAGATTCATTCTCAGTCTGGACAGTGGTTTCTCCAAGCCAATTAAATTACGAGGGGGGACTGGGAAGAGTCCCTGTCGGTTGTTGGAGCCCCGGC
>NW_027983464.1:0-203 GCF_054177405.1 Leptonychotes weddellii
CCTTGCTGAGCAGGGAGCCCGACGTGGGGCTCAATCCCAGGACACCGGGATCATGACCTGAGCGGAAGGTAGACACCCGACTGAGCCACCCAGGCACCCCTCTTCTACCCACTTTTTAATTGGATTGTTTTCTTTCTCTAAAGATTGGAGAGTTCTTTGTATATTCTGGATGTAAGTCCTTCAACATTTTTTTTTTTTTTAAG
>NW_027983465.1:0-203 GCF_054177405.1 Leptonychotes weddellii
CCCTGCCGAGCAGTGAGCCCGATGCGGGACTCGATCCCGGGACTCCAGGATCATGACCTGAGCCGAAGGCAGTTGCCTAACCGACTGAGCCACCCAGGCGCCCTGTGCTCTTGTTCTTGAGGGTGGTATGTTGAGGGCAGTAACTAGGTTTTAAGACAGATACAGTATTTAGCACAAAACTTTGTACATATTAAACAGCAAAT
>NW_027983466.1:0-203 GCF_054177405.1 Leptonychotes weddellii
TCATTATAATCAGTGTTACTGAGGCCTGGAGAGCTCCAGAGGTATTGAATGAATGTATGATATGCCGAAACCTCACTCTTTTTTTTTTTATTCTTATGTTAATCCCCTACATTACATCATTAGTTTTAGATGTAGTGTTCCATGATTCATTGTTTGTGCACAACACCCAGTGCTCCATGCAGAACGTGCCCTCCTCAATCCCC
>NW_027983467.1:0-203 GCF_054177405.1 Leptonychotes weddellii
CAGTACTTTCTTTTGAGTTTCATCGTTTCTGGTGAGAAATCTCCTATCATCCTTATCTTGTTGCTCTGTATGAAATATGCCTTTTATCTCTTGCTGCTTTGAAATTTTCTCTTAAGTTCTGGCTTTAAGTAATTTGATTATGATGTGCCTTCTTGTAGTTTCCTTCATGTTTCTTGTGCTTGGCTTTACTGGGGTACTCAGAC
>NW_027983468.1:0-203 GCF_054177405.1 Leptonychotes weddellii
AGGGGAAGAATGAAGCGGGGGAAATCGGAGGGGTAGACGAACCATGAGAGACGATGGACTCTGAAAAACAAACTGAGGGTTCTAGAGGGGAGGGGGGTGGGAGGATGGGTTAGCCTGGTGGTGGGTATTGAGGAGGGCACATTCTGCATGGAGCACTGGGTGTTATGCACAAACAATGAATCATGGAACACTTCATCTAGAAC
>NW_027983469.1:0-203 GCF_054177405.1 Leptonychotes weddellii
CCTCCCCTCTAGAACCCTCAGTTTGTTTTTCAGAGTCCATCTTCTCTCATGGTTCGTCCACCCCTCCGATTTCCCCCGCTTCATTCCTCCCCTCCCGCTACCTTCTTCTTCTTCTTTTTTTTTCTTAACATATCTTGCATTATTTGTCTCAGAGGTACAGATCTGAGACTCAACAGTCCTGCACAATTCACAGCGCTTAACAG
>NW_027983470.1:0-203 GCF_054177405.1 Leptonychotes weddellii
ACTATATATATTTTTTCTAAATCCACCTTTTCCATCTTGTTTCTATGCTACCTTTTTAGAGTACCAAGCCACCTAATTAGAAATCTCACAGAAGAACTTGGAAAATGCCATTGACATACTTTGAAGAAGAAATATGAAATATAGCCAATGACACTTATGCTGTTTTGATTATCCAGCTTACTAGTGTGGTCTGCTAATCCTCG
>NW_027983471.1:0-203 GCF_054177405.1 Leptonychotes weddellii
TTTCTTTTTTTTTTTTTTTAAAGATTTTATTTATTTATTTGAGAGAGAGAGAATGAGAGACAGAGAGCATGAGAGGGAGGAAGGTCAGAGGGAGAAGCAGACTCCCTGCCGAGCAGGGAGCCCGATGCGGGACTCGATCCCGGGACTCCAGGATCATGACCTGAGCCGAAGGCAGTCGCTTAACCAACTGAGCCACCCAGGCG
>NW_027983472.1:0-1067 GCF_054177405.1 Leptonychotes weddellii
TCAGTGCGGGACAAACTCAGTCATCGGAAGCTCCCTGGTGGGCAAAGCTCGTGGGTGCGCCCTGCAAATTCCCTGCCGTGGAGCGTTCCCGTCACAGGGTTTTCCGCCGTGGCTCTCGGCAGTGAAGCCACGTGGCCCCCAGAAGGTCCCCAGAAGGCCCCCCCAGCTGGACCCCGGCCGCTGGCTCGGCAGGACCACAGAGCAGAGTGTCACCGGGCCCCGTGGCTGGGCGCCCGCCACACCTCGCTGCCCAGCTCCTTCTGCCGGGGACATCATTCCCTCGGATACCTTATTCCGTGGGCCCCATTCCAAGCCTGAGCCCCAGGGAGGAACAGAGCGCGCCCTCACAGACGCAGCTCCGCGACACAGGCCTGTCCAAGGGCGGGTCGCGCCACGGGCCGCCCCTGCAGGGCACGCAGACGCGGCCACAGAGCGTGTTTTCAGCTCGCCAGTTTCCAGACCGCTGTAGACTCACATGTAGTCGCAAAAGAAATAATAGTGCTGCCTTCAGTCGTATCAGCACCGGTGAGCCCTGCTCGGCCTGACGGAGCTGCCACCTGCACGTGTGTGTGCACGCGGGGTGAGCCCGTACACGTGTGTGTGCACGTGGGGGTGAGCCCGTACACGTGTGTGTGCACGTGGGGGTGAGCCCGTGCACGTGTGTGTGCACGTGTGTGTGCACGCGGGGGTGAGCCCGTGCACGTGTGCGTGCACGCGGGGTGAGCCCGTGCACGTGTGTGCGCACGCGGGGGTGAGCCCGTGCACGTGTGTGTGCACGCAGGGGTGAGCCTGTGCACGTGTGTGTGCACGTGTGTGCGCACGCGGGGGTGAGCCTGTGCACGTGTGTGTGCACGCGGGGGTGAGCCCGTGCACGTGTGTGCATGCCTGTGTGCACGTGTGCCCGTGCATGTCTTCACAAGTGTGCGCATGTGTGTGAGTCTCCACAGTCAAGACAGCCCCTTCCCATGACCCCTGTGCCACCACCGCCCACAGCTGGTGGCCACCCCTCTGTCCCTGTGGCTGCACTTCTGTCATCTCGAGAGTGTAACGTAAGTGAACTGTGCAGT
>NW_027983473.1:0-203 GCF_054177405.1 Leptonychotes weddellii
TTTTTTTTTTTTTTTAAAGATTTTATTTATTTATTTGAGACAGAGAGAATGAGAGACAGAGAGCATGAGAGGGAGGAGGGTCAGAGGGAGAAGCAGACTCCCCGCCGAGCAGGGAGCCCGATGCAGGACTCGATCCCGGGACTCCAGGATCATGACCTGAGCCGAAGGCAGTCGCTTAACCAACTGAGCCACCCAGGCGCCCC
>NW_027983474.1:0-203 GCF_054177405.1 Leptonychotes weddellii
TCTTAAAAAAAAAAAAAAAAAAAGAAGCACCGGAACCAAACCTCAGTGACTTATCGGTGTTCTTTTGCCTTCTTCCAAACCTTCCAAAATCACACCTGTGGATGAGGGCATCAATTAACATTATTATCCATAAAGAATCACAAATAAAACCCAATGGCTGTTGTGAATCGTGAGAGCCATAACCACTTCAAACGTGGAGGGGT
>NW_027983475.1:0-203 GCF_054177405.1 Leptonychotes weddellii
TTTATTTATTTATTTATTTATTTTAAAGATTTTATTTATTTATTCATGAGAGACAGAGAGAGAGAGAGAGAGGCAGAGGGAGAAGCAGGCTCCCAAGGAGCAGGAAGCCCGATGCAGGACTCGATCCCAGGACCCTGAGATCATGACCTGAGCCGAAGGCAGACGCTTAACCATCTGAGCCACCCAGGCGCCCTCTCTGTACC
>NW_027983476.1:0-203 GCF_054177405.1 Leptonychotes weddellii
GCACGTTCTGCATGGAGCACTGGGTGTTATACGCAAACAATGAATCATGGAACACTACATCTAAAACTAATGATGTAATGTGTGGTGATTAACATAACAATAAAAAAGATCCCATTGTAAACTTGCACCTAAGCCCCCCCAAAATCAAGATAACGTTGTGTTTACTGAGAAAGGGCCCCAAGGGGGCTGGCCTGCAAGTCTGA
>NW_027983477.1:0-203 GCF_054177405.1 Leptonychotes weddellii
GGCGGAGGAGTAGGAGACCTGGATTTCGTCTCCTCTCAGGAATTCAGCTGGATAGGGATCAAACCATTCTGAACACCTACAAACTCAACAGGAGATTGAAGAAAAGAAGAGCAACAACTCTCTCATCAGAAAAGCGACCACCTTCTGGAAGGTAGGACGTGCGGAGAAGTGAATCCGAGGCGATATTCGGGAGGATAGACGGC
>NW_027983478.1:0-203 GCF_054177405.1 Leptonychotes weddellii
TTCACATGAGAGACGATGGACTCTGAAAAACAAACTGAGGGTTCTAGAGGGGAGGGGGGTGGGAGGATGGGTTGGCCTGGTGGTGGGTATTGAGGAGGGCACGTTCTGCATGGAGCACTGGGTGTTGTGCACGAACAATGAATCATGGAACACTTCATCTAGAACTAATGATGTAATGTATGGGGATTAACATAAGAATAAAA
>NW_027983479.1:0-203 GCF_054177405.1 Leptonychotes weddellii
TTAAAATTTATTTTTATTTTTTTATGGAAAACAATGTCCTTTTTTGGTTAGTTTTTCCTACAGTTATATATGAATAGCCCACTTTAGAAAACAAACAAACAAAAAACCCCAGAGACTCAATGAATCTAAACAACCTTCCCAGCTAATTATGATACTAATTACTACTAAAGATAGAACTGGAACTGAGAGTCAAGGTTGTGGGC
>NW_027983480.1:0-203 GCF_054177405.1 Leptonychotes weddellii
ATTCTCTTACACAAATGTGAGCTTGCAAGGATTCCCCCAGGGAGAGAATGACATATTCCCTTGCCAATCTCACTTATCAACCTGACTGTTTATCTGTTATACATACACATGTGTGTGTGCACATTTACATATGTGTGTGAACGTACAATGCATATATTTATACAGAGACACATATATGTAAATATCTACATACACAGAGTGCT
>NW_027983481.1:0-203 GCF_054177405.1 Leptonychotes weddellii
GAGACCCCCCACTATTGGAGCTGTTTTCGTGCTCTGATGCCTGCAGGGCCTGCTTTCCAGGAGTGGTGCTGAGCGCCGAGAATGTAGCTCTGGGGTCAGTAAGACAAAGAGATTCATTCTCAGTCTGGACAGTGGTTTCTCCAAGCCAATTAAATTACGAGGGGGGACTGGGAAGAGTCCCTGTCGGTTGTTGGAGCCCTGGC
>NW_027983482.1:0-203 GCF_054177405.1 Leptonychotes weddellii
CAGTATTTAGGAGAACAGAGCTTAGGAATTCAACCCTCGTTGTCATAGAAAGCCCTCATATTATAGACAAAAATCGAGAAAACTCTGATTTTTGGTTCCCGCCAATCCATGGGACACTTACCAGGTAAACATGATGAAGCTTAAATGTGGGTGGGATACCTTGTCCTGGGGGCCCCTTGATGCAGGAGTGGAGAAAGAAATTC
>NW_027983483.1:0-1066 GCF_054177405.1 Leptonychotes weddellii
AATTCTTCCTGCTGTAATATTCTCATGTAAGAGAATAAGAAATAGAAATATCTCATTGAGATCAATGCACATTGCTACATAAGACAATTTTATCTGTCACTTTGATGACATTTTGTCTTTTCATAATGAAACACATTTAAAAAGTTTAATCTGTGGATTGTATTGGTTGCATTTATCCTAAGAGATGTGCCTACCACAGGTTCAACAAATTTAGTGCAATATATGAACCCCAGGAAGTTTGCTGGACGAATTCAACCAAATTTAAAGTGTTTGCTGCAATACTGTACAGAGGGTTAAAAATCCTCCAGTCTTTATATTTTTATAAAAAAAGATTTCCAGGGCGCCTGGGTGGCTCAGTTGGTTAAGCGACTGCCTTCGGCTCAGGTCATGGTCCTGGAGTCCCGGGATCGAGTCCCACATCGGGCTCCCTGCTCGGCAGGGAGTCTGCTTCTCCCTCTGACCCTCCTCCCTCTCATGCTCTCTGTCTCTCATTCTCTCTCTCACAAATAAATAAATAAAATCTTTAAAAAAAAAAAAAGATTTCCATTATTTTTATATTAGTAGGAAGCTAATAATGTAAACAAGGGATTAGAATGGCCTCAAAATCTCCTTTTCAGAGTATCTCGTATAGAAAGTCTCCCATCATTTGTTAAAAGAAATCACACAGTTTCCTTTGGGTATTGCATACTTTGGTGTGCAGTAGTGCTGTGTCTCAGTGTACAGTGAAGAAGTAACTAGCATCAAGAAAAAATATCTAACAGATCATGAAATCAAGATAACAGCAAACACACACAAATGCCAATAGCTAAGACATATCAATATATAAACCTCTGAGCCAACCCTAGCACCGTTTATTTATCAAAATATGTTAATACCCTACCTTGCAAATTTATTGAACATTTAAACCTTATTAAATTAAACCCTTCATCACATTTGTTAAATATTCATTGATTGTAGTCTTCTGATTGGCTTACTAATTAAGGTAAAGGAAAGCTTAGCTAGCTAGGTTCAAGGTAGCATAGCAATGGTTTAATGTTAGCTTTAAAAACTTAATGGCAATTTTTAA
>NW_027983484.1:0-203 GCF_054177405.1 Leptonychotes weddellii
TTTATTTTTTTTTATTCTTATGTTAATCCCCATACATTACATCATTAGTTTTAGATGAAGTGTTCCATGATTCATTGTTTGTGCATAACACCCAGTGCTCCATGCAGAATGTGCCCTCCTCAATACCCACCACCAGGCTAACCCATCCTCCCACCCTCCTCCCCTCTAGAACCCTGTTTGTTTTTCAGAGTCCATCGTCTCTC
>NW_027983485.1:0-203 GCF_054177405.1 Leptonychotes weddellii
ACGATGGACTCTGAAAAACAAACAGGGTTCTAGAGGGGAGGGGGGTGGGAGGATGGGTTAGCCTGGTGGTGGGTATTGAGGAGGGCACATTCTGCATGGAGCACTGGGTGTTATGCACAAACAATGAATCATGGAACACTTCATCTAAAACTAATGATGTAATGTATGGGGATTAACATAAGAATAAAAAAAATAAAATAAAA
>NW_027983486.1:0-203 GCF_054177405.1 Leptonychotes weddellii
GGGGGGCCTGGTGGTGGGTATTGAGGAGGGCACATTCTGCATGGAGCACTGGGTGTTATGCACAAACAATGAATCATGGAACACTTCATCTAAAACTAATAATGTATGGGGATTAACATAAGAATAAAAAAAATAATAAAAATATTTTAAAAACTGAAAAAAAAAAAAAAAGACAGGACATATAGCTTATCCATTTGTATCAC
>NW_027983487.1:0-203 GCF_054177405.1 Leptonychotes weddellii
CAGTACTTTCTTTTGAGTTTCATCGTTTCTGGTGAGAAATCTCCTATCATCCTTATCTTGTTGCTCTGTATGAAATATGCCTTTTATCTCTTGCTGCTTTGAAATTTTCTCTTAAGTTCTGGCTTTAAGTAATTTGATTATGATGTGCCTTCTTGTAGTTTCCTTCATGTTTCTTGTGCTTGGCTTTACTGGGGTACTCGGAC
>NW_027983488.1:0-203 GCF_054177405.1 Leptonychotes weddellii
AAATGACTTTTCATAATCCCTATTTATTAATTGATACCTTCAACTAATCTCATATTTTTGCAGAAATGCTCTATGTCAAACTGTATGCATCCAGATATCATCTTCACAAGTGTTTACTTAGATCATTCTGCTTGAAAAGGAAACTTCTCCCAATATAACCAAGGTTTCCCTTTTATTTACTTTTTTTTTTTTTTGTTTTGTTT
>NW_027983489.1:0-203 GCF_054177405.1 Leptonychotes weddellii
CTTAAAAATAAAATAAAATAAAGGGCTGGCACTCTTTCCTCCAACTTTATTTTCTTCTTTTCTCCCCTTTGGGAGCCAAACATTACAGACTAAGACATTCAAAAGCAACTGCATATAAAAGGAAAATTAGGAAGTGACCACATGTGGCGCCTGGGTGGCTCAGTCAGTTGGACGTATGCCTTTGGCTCAGGTCATGATCTCAG
>NW_027983490.1:0-203 GCF_054177405.1 Leptonychotes weddellii
AATAAAAAAAAAAAAAACCCTCTAGCCAGACTCATTAAAAAAATAAAAGAGGCCTCAAACAAAATCAGAAATGAAAGAGAAATGACAATAGACACCAAAGAAATACAAAGAATTGTAATAGAACATTATGAAAATTAAATGCCAACAAATTGGAAAACCTAGAAAAAAATGGATAAATTCCTAGAAACATATAACCAACTAAA
>NW_027983491.1:0-203 GCF_054177405.1 Leptonychotes weddellii
TTTTTTTTTTTTTTTAAAGATTTTATTTATTTATTTGAGAGTGAGAGAATGAGAGACAGATAGCAGGAGAGGGAAGAGGGTCAGAGGGAGAAGCAGACCCCCCGCTGAGCAGGGAGCCCGATGTGGGACTCGATCCCGGGACTCCAGGATCATGACCTGAGCTGAAGGCAGTCGCTTAACCAACTGAGCCACCCAGGCGCCCT
>NW_027983492.1:0-203 GCF_054177405.1 Leptonychotes weddellii
GATGGACTCTGAAAAACAAACAGGGTTCTGGAGGGGAGGGGGGTGGGAGGATGGGTTAGCCTGGTGGTGGGTATTGAGGAGGGCACATTCTGCATGGAGCACTGGGTGTTATGCACAAACAATGAATCATGGAACACTTCATCTAAAACTAATGATGTAATGTATGGGGATTAACATAAGAATAAAAAAAATAAATAAAAAAA
>NW_027983493.1:0-203 GCF_054177405.1 Leptonychotes weddellii
TTTTTTTTTTTTTTTTAAAGATTTTATTTATTTATTTGAGAGAGAGAATGAGACAGAGAGAGCACACGAGAGGGGGGAGGGTCAGAGGGAGAAGCAGACTCCCCGCTGAGCAGGGAGCCCGATGCGGGACTCGATCCCGGGACTCCAGGATCATGACCTGAGCCGAAGGCAGTCGCTTAACCAACTGAGCCACCCAGGCGCCC
>NW_027983494.1:0-1066 GCF_054177405.1 Leptonychotes weddellii
GATAGATGTGATTGTCATACAGAGAAAGAGAGAGACTAAGTCCCATTATAGCATGCTCGTTCATCTCTCGACTGAAACTAAATTCTAAAAGGGCATCATTTGCTCCCATGGGCTCACATGAACAGAAGACCGCATCTCATATCTAGTAACTATCCTTTTTATAGTCTAATTGTAAAGCCTAATCCAAGGATAGCACAGATGGGAAAACTAGCTCTGAGAACTTTATCAAAGCTCAGTTTTCCCAAATCGGTAATGGAGTTCACCCAATCTCTTTACCTAGGAAACTAGAGTTTTGGGAATCTTCCCACAGTCATATTAAAAAAAAAAAAATGACAGCTTGGTATCCCACCCATTCAAGTTTGCAAAGCTCAACCTTAGGGGAAAACACAACCACCATACCCACAACAAAAGACACACTAATTTCCAGAAACACCTGACAGTTGGGGACCAAGGCAGCACCTAGGACAGCTCCTCACCTCCCATTCTCTCCCCTCCACATGGCAAGACCTAATTTCCATCTTCTCTTCCATTGTCCATGGGACTGCACTGAGAATGTCACTGTAGCTCTCAGTCCTTCCTGTGACCAGCCCAGTGGCCTTTCCTCAATCTTCATTCCCCAGCTTTAACACTTTCAACAATGCTCCTCTAGCAATTCTCTTCCACCCTCTGGGTCCTTCTGCCACCGTTGTGATGGGATCCCTAATGTCTGTTCTTCCCTTTCCTCTCCTCCTGCACTTCCCGTTCTTCAAATCTGAAGGTCCTACCATGATGTTGCTCATCATTAATCCTCACACCCAGCTTTCCACTGTTCATTCCACCAACGTTGCACAGCATGTCTAATTCAATAGGCTGGATGTTGAACTTAGCATTTCCCAATTTACTCTACTCCAAATAGTTCTATTTTCTACTCCTTTCCAGTTTCACAGTTGAAAGAATTTCCTTAAAAATTCTCTTTCATATTTTTACCAGTTGATTTTTTGGATCTCTTCTTTTAAAATCTCTTTTATCTGCATTTTGTTTCCATTTGCACTGCTATATTCATTACTCATGCATGGACTTTTTTTTT
>NW_027983495.1:0-203 GCF_054177405.1 Leptonychotes weddellii
AAACAGATAAAGGACTTACTTTTCTTATTTTTAGTTATTTTAAAAGGTAATTTTGTGTAAAGCAAAAACAAAAAAATGTATTATGGAGTTCATAACATGTAAAAGTAAAATGTTTAACAGTGACAGCATAAAGGATAGGAGAAAAGAACTGGAAGTATTCAACTATAAGGTTCTTACCCTACATGAAGTGACATAAATATAAA
>NW_027983496.1:0-203 GCF_054177405.1 Leptonychotes weddellii
ATACGATCAAGTATCTGCAACACAATAGTTATGTCCACTTTAAAATGTGTTACTATTTTTGCATATGTAATAAGCCAAATTTACTTTTTAAAAAATGCAGACTTGAGAGTTGTTCAAAAAACAAGACTGATCACATGAAACTGAATAGGGTTTTTATCAAGCACGGTAGCCATTAAGAGCTGGGAAGGGTAAAGCACTGACCC
>NW_027983497.1:0-203 GCF_054177405.1 Leptonychotes weddellii
GGGTGCCTGGGCGGCTCAGTCGTTAAGCGTCTGCCTTCAGCTCAGGTCACGATCCCAGGGTGCTGGGATGGAGCCCCACATCGGGGTCCCTGCTCCGCAGGAAGCCTGCTTCTCCCTCTCCCACTCTCCCTGCTTGTGTTCCCTTTCTCGCTGTGTCTCTCTCTGTCAGGTAAATAAATAAAATCTTTACCAAAAAAAATATA
>NW_027983498.1:0-203 GCF_054177405.1 Leptonychotes weddellii
CATGAATTCACTTGTTCACTCACTCACTCACTCAGAAAGACAAATACATACCGTACCTGTCAAGTCATAGGCACTATCGTGGGAGAAGCTGGAAATATAAACGACAGAGACTGCCCTATATGCTAGTAGGGGTAGAGATGGACCAAAACAATTAAGAACAGAAGAGTATCATTTACTAGTTCTGCAGGTGAAGTGAATAGAGC
>NW_027983499.1:0-203 GCF_054177405.1 Leptonychotes weddellii
GACGGGGTGGAAAATAATTTACCCTGCTAATGGACACCAAAAGAAAGCTGGGGGGTGGGGGGCAATCCTTATATCAGACAAATTAGATTTTAAACCAAAGACTACAATAAGAGATGAAGAAGGACACTACATCACACTTAAAGGGTCTATCCAAAAAGAAGGTCTAACAATTGTAAATATCTATGTCCCTAACATGGGAACAG
>NW_027983500.1:0-203 GCF_054177405.1 Leptonychotes weddellii
GGACTTTTTTTCTGAAAGACCTAGGCTTTCTTTCCTATCAGAATGATCTAAAACTGACTAGTGTAACAGGTATATTGCAATATGTCTTCCAATGGTCCCTGCCTCCTGGCAGTTACCCCCTCATTTGATCTCTTCCCATTGAATGTGGGTTCACCCTTTGACTTGCTTCTAACCATTAGAATAAGGAAAAGATGATGGGTTAT
>NW_027983501.1:0-203 GCF_054177405.1 Leptonychotes weddellii
TGGGCATTTCAATTGTTTCCAGTTTTTAAACAGCGCTGTAATCAAAATCCTTTTACATCTCTCCTTCAGTACGATGGCAATCATGTCCCTAGAAGACATACCCAGGAGTAGAACTGCTGGGTCATATGTGCATCTTTATTTTTTCTACGTATTGCAAATTTGTTTTCCAAAGTGAATGTAGCAATTTACTCTCCCAACCGCAG
>NW_027983502.1:0-203 GCF_054177405.1 Leptonychotes weddellii
CGCACTTCCTGTCCCGTAGCTGGGAATCCAGTATCTGGCACACACGGAGGGCCGCGTAAATGCCTACGTGCTAGCCCCGGCCCTTCCTCAGCAACTTTCCCCAGTTGTTTCTTCTGTCTGTCCTTCTTGAGCCCATCCACGCCGCGCCCTTGCTGGAGAAAGAGCAGAAAGGCCAGCCAGAATTTCTCACCCCAACAGCTCCA
>NW_027983503.1:0-203 GCF_054177405.1 Leptonychotes weddellii
TTTTTTTTTTTAAAGATTTTATTTATTTATTTGACAGAGAGAGACACAGTGAGAGAGGGAACACAAGCAAGGGGGAGTGGGAGAGGGAGAAGCAGGCTTCCCACAGAGGAGAGAGCCCGATATGGGACTCGATCCCAGGACCCTGGGACCATGACCTGAGCCGAAGGCAGTTGCTTAACAACTGAGCCACCCAGACGCCCAAG
>NW_027983504.1:0-203 GCF_054177405.1 Leptonychotes weddellii
AGGGAGCCTCTCTTCATCCTCTGAAATTCCCTGGAAAAGAAATAAAATGGAGCTTGCAGTAGCTTTCCCTGCCTGCCTGTCTTGTGTTTCTGCCCAACTTCCACATTTTAGAGGGGAGAAGAGTCACTGTGAGGGGCTCTCCAGAGACCCCACAGGCTGGGACAAGGAGCCAAGCCTTCCTTCTCTTCAGGCAGGGTCCTCCC
>NW_027983505.1:0-1066 GCF_054177405.1 Leptonychotes weddellii
TCTTCTTCTGAAGTTCTTTTCAGACACATACTTGACTATATTGTTTGGAAGCTTAAGTCAGCCTAGAGCTATCTCTTCTTCCCAATCCAGACTCTTCACCTCAAAACTATGTCCATCAAATATCTTAACCCAGGTAGTCTCTGGCCTGGGGATTCATGAGATAAAATCCTTCTAGAGATGTTAGGACTATGGACTGAGTAGGTTGAAAGCTAAGTGTTTGTTTCACAGGGTAGACCTTGAAGTGGCTAATAATTTTATGTCATAACCCTAATTCATTTCCATTGGAATCTACAGAATACCTACGGTTATTCTTACAAACTTTACAAGATTTGATACCTTCCTTAATAGATTTCTATATGACACCATAGGGGGACAACTCCTGGCATTCTCATTCACATATTGTCACGTTACTTGCTCAATGAAAAGTATAGTAATACAATGTGACTAATTTATAGGAAATCTAGAAAAAAAATAATTTTCGATGTTTCTTTGGCCACAAAAAGGACCAGTCAACAGAATGTGCTAGTTCCCCTGATAGGTATAGCTGTATAATGAAATTTGCAAGGATGCAGCTTCTGTGACTAAAAGAAACTAGTGGTAGATGCATCTACCTCATTGTTCCAACCTAGGACTCACAATGCAGTCTTCTCATCTTAAATCATTGGTAGCCTCTTCTATGAGGGAGGGTATAAATGGCATGATAATCTGGTTCTGCTTGGTAAATAGTTATATAGTTTTCACTACGTATCAATAAGTTGGAATCCTGGATTGCACATTAATCTTTTCTGAGATTCGATTGTTAAATCTCTGAAAGGCTGATTAACTCAAATTAATGAAAAAAAAAAATAGTTCCTGAACTTGCAGTGAATGTTAGGAGCACTATGTTACTATGTAAGGCCCTGATTGAGCAGTCATTTCCACTGTTCCACTGGCATCTCTTTTCCTTTTCAAAATCCAACAAAGAGAAAAATATATTCCTTTGAGAAAAATGTTTGCGTAATGACCTAGTAGTCATTCTTGATGAAGACAACAAATTACAAATTTATAATTACAAATCACAACAAAT
>NW_027983506.1:0-203 GCF_054177405.1 Leptonychotes weddellii
CCACTGTGATCATTTGGAAGCATGCAATTCAGAAGAGTCACAGTATTGTCTAACCACCAGCACCATCTCCATCCCCAGAGCTCTTACCCCTTCCCAAGCTGAAACTCGGTGTTCCTTAAACACTAACTCCCCAGCCCCCTCCCTGGGCTCCTGGGACCCTGCATGCTACTTTCTGTCTTTATGAATTTGCCTATTATAGATAT
>NW_027983507.1:0-203 GCF_054177405.1 Leptonychotes weddellii
ATGAGAAACAACCATTTAAGCCTTCCAGGCAAAGGGAACAGTAAGTGCAAAGGTCCCAAGGTAGAAATGAACTGAGCGTGTCCGAGGAAGCGAAGGAAGGCCAATGCAGCTGGAGCACAACAGACAAGTGTCAAGAGGTAGAAACGAGGAAGGAGAGAGGCACATAAAGTGGTTTTAAGTTTGAATCTGAAGTGGGGGGGGGG
>NW_027983508.1:0-203 GCF_054177405.1 Leptonychotes weddellii
CTAATTTTTTTTTTTTTATTCTTATGTTAATCCCCATACATTACATCATTAGTTTTAGATGAAGTGTTCCATGATTCATTGTTTGTGCATAACACCCAGTGCTCCATGCAGAATGTGCCCTCCTCAATACCCACCACCAGGCTAACCCATCCTCCCACCCTCCTCCCCTCTAGAACCCTGTTTGTTTTTCAGAGTCCATCGTC
>NW_027983509.1:0-203 GCF_054177405.1 Leptonychotes weddellii
GCGCCTGGGTGGCTCAGTTGGTTAAGCGACTGCCTTCGGCTCAGGTCATGATCCTGGAGTCCCTGGATCGAGTCCCGCATCGGGCTCCCTGCTCAGCAGGGAGCCTGCTTCTCCCTCTGACCCTCCCCCCTCTCATGTGCTCTCTGTCTCTCTCATTCTCTCTGTCTCAAATAAATAAATAAAATCTTTAAAAAAAAAAGAAA
>NW_027983510.1:0-203 GCF_054177405.1 Leptonychotes weddellii
GTTTGTCTACCCCTCCAATTACCCCCCCTTCATTCTTCCCCTCCTGCTATCTTCTTCTTTCCCATATGCCTCATTTTGATGTAAACAATACATCTTCTTCTACCAGATCATTTTAGGAAAATACCATACGGAAAAGTGAAACGCATTCTTGCTCTGTCCTTCTGGATAAAATCTGCAGATGGCCACCACCATTCCAAAAAGAT
>NW_027983511.1:0-203 GCF_054177405.1 Leptonychotes weddellii
TGTTTTTTTTTTTTTTTAAAGATTTTATTTATTTATTTGAGAGAGAGAATGAGAGAGAGAGAGCACATGAGAGGGGGGAGGGTCAGAGGGAGAAGCAGGCTCCCCGCCGAGCAGGGAGCCCGATGCGGGACTCGATCCCGGGACTCCAGGATCATGACCTGAGCCGAAGGCAGTCGCTTAACCAACTGAGCCACCCAGGCGCC
>NW_027983512.1:0-203 GCF_054177405.1 Leptonychotes weddellii
ACGAGTGATTGTCACTGGACAGCCTCCCGGGGTGGCCTCTGAGCTCCTAGAGAGCAGGAAATGTGCTCGTCTACCTCTGTCCTTCTGACGCCCAGCCCAGCAGCAACTCAGCAGCCAATGACGGGATGAGTGAATGGATGATGGTTTTGTTTGCCTTCCACCTTTGCTCATTTTACCTCTACCAAGTGGACCGTGAGAACCTT
>NW_027983513.1:0-203 GCF_054177405.1 Leptonychotes weddellii
TCAACAAGGTACTAGCTAATAAGATCCAACAGTGCATTAAAAGAATTGTTCACCACAATCAGATGGGGTTTGTTCCTGGGTTGCAAGGGTGGTTCAATATTCACAAATCAATCAACATGCTACACCACATTAATAAAAGAAAGGACAGGAACCATATGATCTTCTCAATAGATGCAGAAAAAGCATTTGACAAAGTACCACAT
>NW_027983514.1:0-203 GCF_054177405.1 Leptonychotes weddellii
CTCCTCCCCAGGGCTTCTCCCGCCAAATATGGCCATTATACCCTCATTTCAAAGAGCCCGGCCACCCTGTGCTGCCCACACGCAGCACACGCATCGATGCACCTGTCTTTGTGGAGAACCATCCCTACTCCTTAAAACTATGTGCAAAACCAGCGGGTTGTTTTTGCACGGATTTGCTTTAAAACGAGGGTGCAGACTGCGGG
>NW_027983515.1:0-203 GCF_054177405.1 Leptonychotes weddellii
AATCATGGAACACTTCATCTAGAACTAATGATGTAATGTATGGGGATTAACATAAGAATAAAAAAAAATTATAGCAAAAAAAAAAAAAAAGAAGTTTTCATATGCCCCTGCCTATATTTTATGAAATTCAGTTTCTTTAGTTTTATGCATAATGCGTATTAGTAATCATCTCATTTAGCATGTGTCAGCTTAACATGCTGATT
>NW_027983516.1:0-1066 GCF_054177405.1 Leptonychotes weddellii
CATGAATGAAAGAGGAGAGATCACAACCAACACCAAAGAAATACAAACAATTATAAGAACATATTATGAGCAACTATATGCCAGCAAATTAGATAATCTGGAAGAAATGGATGCATTCCTAGAGATGTATCAACTACCAAAACTGAACCAGGAAGAAATAGAAAACCTGAACAGACCTATAACCACTAAGGAAATTGAAGCAGTCTTCAAAAATCTCCCAAAAAACAAAAGCCCAGGGCCAGATGGCTTCCCAGGGGAATTCTACCAAACATTTAAAGAAGAATTAATACCTATTCTTCTGAAAGTGTTCCAAAAAATAGAAAGGGAAGGAAAGCTTCCAATCTCGTTTTATGAGGCCACCATTACCTTGATCCCCAAACCAGACAAGACCCCATCAAAAGGAGAATTAAAGACCAATATCCTTGATGAACACAGATGCAAAAATTCTCAACAAAAGACTAGCCAATAGGATCCAACAGTACATTAAAAGGATTTTCACCACGACCAAGTGGGATTTATCCCTGGGCTACAAGGTTGGTTCAACATCCGCAAATACATTAATAAAAGAAAGAACAAGAACCATATGATCCTCTCAATAGATGCAGAAAAAGCATTTGACAAAGTACAGCATCCTTTCTTGGTCAAAACTCTTCAGAGTATAGGGATAGAGGGTATATACCTCAATATCATAAAAGCCATCTATGAAAAACCCACAGCGAATATCCTTCTCAATGGGGAAAAACTGAGAGCTTTCCCCCTAAGGTCAGGAACACGGCAGGGATGTCCACCATCACCACTGTTATTCAACATAATATTAGAAGTCCTAGCCACAGCAATCAGACAACAAAGAGAAATCAAAGGCATCCAAATCGGCAAAGAAGAAGTCAAACTCTCACTCTTTGCAGATGATATGATACTTTATGTGGAAAACCCAAAAGACTCCACCCCAAAACTGCTAGAACTCATACAGGAATTCAGTAAAGTGGCAGGATATAAAATCAATGCACAGAAATCAGTGGCATTCCTATACACCAACAACAAGACAGAAGAAAGAGAAATTAAGGAG
>NW_027983517.1:0-203 GCF_054177405.1 Leptonychotes weddellii
TTCTGTTCAGATCTTTTCTTCCCCTTTTCTCTTTCTGTTACCATTATGAGCATGTTCTATTTGCATAATCTGTTTTGAAATTTACAAAGCGCTGAAACAATAGCTACCATTTCTTGAGCATCTATTGTGTCGTTGGTTTTAGATGTCATGCATGCATAAGCCCTATAAGGTAGGGATTGCCCACTTCATTTTGAGGCTCTGAG
>NW_027983518.1:0-203 GCF_054177405.1 Leptonychotes weddellii
TTGCTCATTTGCGTGCTGCCCCCTGCTGGCCCCGCAGGAGCTCAGATGCCTTTGTGCTGCTGTTAACCTTGACAGCATCATGGTCTTAACTGCCCGAAGTGCCTCATCCAGGGTCACCGCTATTGTAGAGAGGCCTTGATTGCTGCTAGAACCTGGATAGTTTGGGCAGTTCGAGACAAAAATGGAGTCTGGTGGAGAGCTTC
>NW_027983519.1:0-203 GCF_054177405.1 Leptonychotes weddellii
TTTTTTTTTTTTTTTTAAAGATTTTATTTATTTATTTGAGAGAGAGAGAGTGAGAGACAGAGAGCATGAGAGGGAGGAGGGTCAGAGGGAGAAGCAGACTCCCTGCCGAGCAGGGAGCCCGATGCGGGACTCGATCCCGGGACTCCAGGATCATGACCTGAGCCGAAGGCAGTTGCTTAACCAACTGAGCCACCCAGGCGCCC
>NW_027983520.1:0-203 GCF_054177405.1 Leptonychotes weddellii
CCCTTTTATTTATTTATTTATTTTAAAGATTTTATTTATTTATTCATGAGAGACAGAGAGAGAGAGAGAGAGGCAGAGGGAGAAGCAGGCTCCCAAGGAGCAGGAAGCCCGATGCAGGACTCGATCCCAGGACCCTGAGATCATGACCTGAGCCGAAGGCAGACGCTTAACCATCTGAGCCACCCAGGCGCCCTCTCTGCACC
>NW_027983521.1:0-203 GCF_054177405.1 Leptonychotes weddellii
ACTATAGAAATGATCCCTGAAAGTACAGTCTTTCAAGTTGAATATATAGTAAAGGTAGTGGACTAACCATTTATAAAGCTAATATGAAGGTTAAAAGGCAAAAGTTGTAAAATTAACCATAACTACAAAAATTAGTTAAGAGATAAACAAAATAAAAAGGTGGAAAATATGACATCAAAAAAAATAAAGCATGGCAGAGAGGT
>NW_027983522.1:0-203 GCF_054177405.1 Leptonychotes weddellii
CCCAGCCATCTCCAGCACAGAAATCAGCCGCAAATCCACCGAAACCGGCGAGTATGGGATGTGGTGGGTGTGGTTTATGGTTGTTAATTCTAAGTAAACAGACTCAGACCCACAGAGCAGTTCAGCCACCTCCACCTCCCACAGGAAGGCTTCTCAGGCAGGGGCTCCCTTCTCAGCAAGGGCTTCCCCAAGACGCCCCTACT
>NW_027983523.1:0-203 GCF_054177405.1 Leptonychotes weddellii
GATAGTCCAGTTTCATTCTTCTGCGTGTAGCTGTCCAGTTTTCCAAACGCTGCTTGTTAAAGAGACTGTTTTCCATTGGATATTCTTTCCTGCTTTGTTGAAGATTAGTTGATCATATAGTTGTGGGTCCCTTTTTGAGTTTCCTGTTCTGTTCCATTGACCTGTATGTCTGTTTCTGTGCCAGTCCCTTACTGTCTGGATCA
>NW_027983524.1:0-203 GCF_054177405.1 Leptonychotes weddellii
AATTAAAAAAAAAAAAAAAGCATATGGAAGAGAATGTCCAGCTGTTCATCAAACCCATACCCATTTCTTTTTCTTTCTTAGCATATGTTTAGCCCATTTTCACCAGACTCTTTCACAGTTAAGTGTAGCCGCATTACTGAGTTCTAGCTGATAAAATGTCAGCAGAATGATATATACCAGTGCTACTCAGTGTGTGGTCTATG
>NW_027983525.1:0-203 GCF_054177405.1 Leptonychotes weddellii
AAGGTAGCAGGAGGGGAAGAATGAAGGGGGGGAAATCGGAGGGGTAGACGAACCATGAGAGACGATGGACTCTGAAAAACAAACTGAGGGTTCTAGAGGGGAGGGGGGTGGGAGGATGGGTTAGCCTGGTGGTGGGTATTGAGGAGGGCACATTCTGCATGGAGCACTGGGTGTTATGCACAAACAATGAATCATGGAACACT
>NW_027983526.1:0-203 GCF_054177405.1 Leptonychotes weddellii
GAATCCGGGCGCCTGGGTGGCTCAGTTGGTTAAGCGACTGCCTTCGGCTCAGGTCATGATCCTGGAGTCCCGGGATCGAGTCCCGCATCGGGCTCCCTGCTCGGCAGGGAGTCTGCTTCTCCCTCTGACCCTCCTCCCTCTCATGCTCTCTGTCTCTCATTCTCTCTGTCTCAAATAAATAAATAAAATCTTTAAAAAAAAAA
>NW_027983527.1:0-1066 GCF_054177405.1 Leptonychotes weddellii
ACTTCAGTTTGTTGGGAGATTTTTGATTACTGATTCAATTTCTTTGCTGGTTATGTGTCTGTTCAAATTTTCTATTTCGTCCTGTTTCAGTTTTGGTAGTTAATAAGTTTCTAGGAATTTGCCAATTTCTTCCAGGTTGCCCAGTTTGGTGGCATATAATTTTTCATAGTATTCTCCTATTTTTTTAAAGATTTTATTGGTTTATTTGAGAGAGAGAGCACGAGCAGGTGTGCAGAGGGAGAGGGAGAAGCAGGCTCCCCACTGAGCAGGGAGCCTAACATGGGGCTCTATCTCAGGACCCTGAGATCATGACCTGAGCCAAAGACAGATGCTTTATGGACTGAGCCACCCAGGCGCCTCCATAGTATTCCCTCATAATTGTATTTCTGTGGTATTGGTTGTGATCTTTCTCTCATTAATGATTTTACCTATTTGGGTCCTTTCTCTTCTCTTTTTGATAAGTCTAGCTAGAGAGTATCAATTTTATTAATTCTTTCAAAGAACCAGCTCTTAGTTTTGTTGATTTGTTCTCCTGGCTTTTTTTGTTCTGTATCATTTATTTCTGCTCTAATCTTTATTATTTCCCTTCTGCTGGCTTTAGGCTTTATTTGCTGTTCCTTTTCTAGCTCCTTTAAGTGTAAGGTTAGATTGTATATTTGAGACTTTTCTTGCTTCTTGAGGTAAGCCTGTATTGCAGTATGCTTCCCTTTTAGGACTGCCTTTGCTGCATCCCTACGGTTATGGGGCTATTGTGTTTTCATTTTCACTTGCTTCCATGTATTTTTAAAATTCTTTAATTTCCTGGCTAGCCCATTCATTCTTTAGTAGGATGTTCTTTAACCCCCATGTACTTGAGGTCTTTCCAAATTTTTTCTTGTGGTTGACTTCCATTTTCATAGTTTTGTGTTCTGAAAATATGCATGTAGACCATTGACATATGCCATAATTGTTACTGTTTTTTATCCATTGCCTTTGGTTTTGGTTTTGTATTCCACTCTTTTTCTGCTTTCTCTGACTTTAATTGAACATTTATAGACTACATTTTCCCACTCTCTTAGCATATCAA
>NW_027983528.1:0-203 GCF_054177405.1 Leptonychotes weddellii
AGAGTGGCTGCTTAACCAACTGAGCCACCCAGGCAACCTGTAAAATGGTTCTTAAAATCAGTCTATTGAAAATGTTGAATACAGGGACGCCTGGGTGGCTCAGTTGGTTAAGCGGCTGCCTTCGGCTCAAGGTCATGATCCTGGGGTCCTGGGATCGAGCCCCAGATCAGGCTCCCTGCTCAGTGGGAGCCTGCTTCTCTCTC
>NW_027983529.1:0-203 GCF_054177405.1 Leptonychotes weddellii
CGCACTTCCTGTCCCGTAGCTGGGAATCCAGTATCTGGCACACACGGAGGGCCGCGTAAATGCCTACGTGCTAGCCCCGGCCCTTCCTCAGCAACTTTCCGCAGTTGTTTCTTCTGTCTGTCCTTCTTGAGCCCATCCACGCCGCGCCCTTGCTGGAGAAAGAGCAGAAAGGCCAGCCAGAATTTCTCACCCCAACAGCTCCA
>NW_027983530.1:0-203 GCF_054177405.1 Leptonychotes weddellii
CCCTCCGTCTCTCTTTCAGGGTCATCTGTCTGTTCTGAGATCTCTGCCCCTCTGTCTCTTTTTCCCTCCTGGCTTTACTCTCACCTCACTCTCCCTTACTCCTGCCCTGCACCTTCAGTTCTCTAACTCTTGGCTCTCCCCCGCACCCTTCCCTGGTGCCTGCCACTTATTTCTAAACACAACCCAACCTCCACTGCCTCCTA
>NW_027983531.1:0-203 GCF_054177405.1 Leptonychotes weddellii
AAATATAAATAGGATTGGTTTATTAAAGTTTGCCTTTATTAAAATAACCATCAAAGCGCAGGACATCATTATGCCAGCTTTCATCAGCATTAATATTTGCAAACATTGGAGCAGCTGCCGGTCTTTTAACCACTACCCTACCTCCAGCAGTAACATTATCCATGGCCAATCTCAATAACTGTTTTTCTTCTGTAGTATCAGGT
>NW_027983532.1:0-203 GCF_054177405.1 Leptonychotes weddellii
TAACAAGTCAGGAAACGACAGATGTTGGTGGGGATGCGGAGAAAGGGGAACCCTCCTACACTGTTGGTGGGAATGCAAGCTGGTGCAGCCACTCTGGAAAACTGTATGGAGGTTCCTCAAAAAGTTGAAAATAGAGCTACCATATGATCCAGCAATTGCACTACTGGGTATTTACCCCAAAGATACAAAAGTAGGGATCCGAA
>NW_027983533.1:0-203 GCF_054177405.1 Leptonychotes weddellii
TTATATTATAATTATAATACAGATATCAATGTATTGAAAGAAGATCTAAATAAAGGAGAGGTATTTCAAGCTAATGAATATGAAGGCCTTAGAAAGATGTTAATTTTCCCCAAATTGATCTCTAGATTCAATGTAACTCCAGCAAAACTCTCAACAGGGAATCTTCTGCCTCTGATAATAGTAGACTAGTTAATTCAGATGAA
>NW_027983534.1:0-203 GCF_054177405.1 Leptonychotes weddellii
TATTGCAGCACTTAAAAGTATATGGCAGGGCGCCTGGGTGGCTCAGTCGGTTAAGCGTCTGCCTTCGGCTCAGGTCATGACCCCAGGGTCCTGGGATCGAGCTCCATGTCAGGCTCCCTGCTCAGTGGGGAGTCTGCTTCTCCCTCTCCTGCTCCCCCTGCTTGTGCTCTCTCTCTGTCAAATAAATAAACAAAATCTTAAAA
>NW_027983535.1:0-203 GCF_054177405.1 Leptonychotes weddellii
TTTTTTTTTTAAAGATTTTTTTTTTATTTATTTGAGAGAGAGAATGAGAGAGAGAGAGCACATGAGAGGGGGGAGGGTCAGAGGGAGAAGCAGACTCCCTGCTGAGCAGGGAGCCCGATGCGGGACTCGATCCCGGGACTCCAGGATCATGACCTGAGCCGAAGGCAGTCGCTTAACCAACTGAGCCACCCAGGCGCCCTCAT
>NW_027983536.1:0-203 GCF_054177405.1 Leptonychotes weddellii
AAAGTTTTTTTCTGAAAGACCTAGGCTTTCTTTCCTATCAGAATGATCTAAAACTGACTAGTGTAACAGGTATATTGCAATATGTCTTCCAATGGTCCCTGCCTCCTGGCAGTTACCCCCTCATTTGATCTCTTCCCATTGAATGTGGGTTCACCCTTTGACTTGCTTCTAACCATTAGAATAAGGAAAAGATGATGGGATAT
>NW_027983537.1:0-203 GCF_054177405.1 Leptonychotes weddellii
GGGTACTGAGGAGGGCACGTTCTGCATGGAGCACTGGGTGTTATGCACAAACAATGAATCATGGAACACTTCATCTAAAACTAATGATGTAGTGTATGGGGATTAACATAAGAATAAAAAAACAAACAAACAAACCTTTTTTCTCCTAGTGGGGAGAACTGCAACTTTTATATATCCTACAGCAGTGGTAACAATAGTCATCA
>NW_027983538.1:0-1066 GCF_054177405.1 Leptonychotes weddellii
TACAGCTTTGGAGGACGAGAGTGAAAATGGCGGCCTCCCAATCTCCGCCCCAGAGGAACCAAGAACTCAGGGCCCTGCTCCTCAATGCGCCCCCAGAGAAAAACAGTCAGTCACTCCCATCTCCCCGGTCTCCAGCCGCACTCCGTGCTCACCCGGCCTGTGACCGAGCGTTTCTATCTCTGGCACCCGACCCTGTGTGGAGTCTCCAAACCCAGCAGATCCCTGTGGTGTGCTCCTGCGCCTCTCCTCCAGGGGCAGGAAGGGGTGTCTCCCCGGATCTGCCCCTTGTTGTGTCCCTGCTGGAGGAGCAGTGGACTGACTGTGCTGTGGATCAGGGTTTATGGCAACCCTGAGCTGAGAGCCCACTCCTCTGCTCTGTCTCTGCAGCCGGCTTCCCCGCTCCAATACCTGGGAGCTCTGCCCCTCTCAGGCACCCCCGGTCTCTCTGTGACCCCAAGGGTCCTGAGACCGCACTGTCCTGAGAGGGTTCCACCCCCCGCTTAGCCACCGGAGTGACGTCCCTCAGCGGAGCCAACTTCTAAAATCCGATTTTGTGCTTGGTGGCTCTACCACTTGCCAGAAGCGGCTGACAGAGGCCCCCTCCCCCGCCGTCTATCCTCCCGAATATCACCTTGGATTCACTTCTCCACACGTCCTACCTTCCAGAATGTGGTCGTTTTTCTGTTCAGAGTGTTGTTACTGTTCTTTTCTTCGATCTCCGGTTGTGTTTGTAGGTGTTCAGAATGGTTTGATCCCTATCCAGCTGAATTCCTGAGGCCAGACAAAATCCAGGTCTCCTACTCCTCCACCATCTTGTTCCGCCCCCCAGTAATAGCATTTTTAATGTTGGCTTGAGTAGATTTTAGTTCTTTTATGTCTACAGTAAGGGATTCTCTAGTACCTTCTATGCTAGTTTCAAGCCCTGCCAGGATCTTTATAATCATTGTTTTCAAGTCTAGTTCAGACATCGTACTTATATCCATATTGATTAAATCCCTGGCTGTGAGTACTACGTCCTGTTCTTTCTTCTGGGGTGAATTTCTTCATCTCGTCATTTTCTCAGAAA
>NW_027983539.1:0-203 GCF_054177405.1 Leptonychotes weddellii
GAATAAAAAAAAAAAAACCCTCTAGCCAGACTCATTAAAAAAATAAAAGAGGCCTCAAACAAAATCAGAAATGAAAGAGAAATGACAATAGACACCAAAGAAATACAAAGAATTGTAATAGAACATTATGAAAATTAAATGCCAACAAATTGGAAAACCTAGAAAAAAATGGATAAATTCCTAGAAACATATAACCAACCAAA
>NW_027983540.1:0-203 GCF_054177405.1 Leptonychotes weddellii
AGGCGGGCACGTTCTGCATGGAGCACTGGGTGTTATGCACAAACAATGAATCATGGAACACTTCATCTAGAACTAATGATGTAATGTATGGGGATTAACATAAGAATAAAAAAAAATAAATAAAATGTATTCTTAATTAATGTATACAGTATTATTCTACTTTAGGACAATATTTCATTTATTTAATCAACTAACATTGATGA
>NW_027983541.1:0-203 GCF_054177405.1 Leptonychotes weddellii
AGGCTCAGCTCAGTTTCCTAGGAAAATGGAGCCACTATGAGTTTGTATCTAATCAGATTTGGTATGGGAGAAACTTCTTTCTCCCCAGCTGCCGCTTTCTGCCTCTCTCTCCTTTACATACTTCTATGGAGCTCTAATTTTCACACCCTCAAACAAAATCCTTATGTATTTCACTGAGATGGCCACTGTCAGCCCCAATTTCA